>NW_022587710.1:0-101385 GCF_009834535.1 Camelus ferus
ATCTGTTTCCCACTGCCAGTTTGAAGTTCCTGCAGTTTTCACTGTAAAACCGAGTTGGAGCTCGTACATCCCCATATATATGTATGGAGTGGAGTTTGCAACTGAAGAGAAACTTAGTGTTCATAAACAAGCTAGGTGAAGACGGCTTTCCCACACACTTATCTCCCAGAACTGAGCATGTGGAGAGACTTTCATTCATCTAACAAAAAGGGAACGGGTTGCAGGAGAAACTTTTACTCTGGTTTCTCAGTCTGTTTCTTAGTGCCGGTATGAAGTTCCTGCAGTTTTCACTGTAAAACCGAGTTGGAGCTAGGACCTACCCATATATATGTATCGAGTGGGGTTTGCAAGTGAAGAGAAACTTTGTGTTATCAACAAGGTAAGTGAAGGACGGCTTTCAAACACACATATCTCTCAGAACTGAGCATGTGGAGAGACGTTCGTTCATCTAGCACAAAGGGAACGGGTTGCAGGAGAAACTTTACTCTGGTTTCTCAGTCTGTTTCCTAGTGCCGGTTTGAAGTTCCTGCAGTTTTCACTGTAAAACCGAGTTGGAGCTAGTACCTCCCCATATATATGTATGGAGTGGAGTTTGCAACTGAAAAGAAACTTTGTGTTCCCAACAAGCTAGGTGAAGGACGGCTTTCACACACACTTATCTCTCAGAACTGAGCATGTGGAGAGACGTTCGTTCATCTAGCACAAAGGGAACGGGTTGCAGGAGAAACTTTTACTCTGGTTTCTCAGTCTGTTTCCTAGTGCCGGTTTGAAGTTCCTGCAGTTTTCACTGTAAAACCGAGTTGGAGCTAGTACCTCCCCATATATATGTATGGAGTGGAGTTTGCAACTGAAAAGAAACTTTGTGTTCCCAACAAGCTAGGTGAAGGACGGCTTTCACACACACTTATCTCTCAGAACTGAGCATGTGGAGAGACGTTCGTTCATCTAGCACAAAGGGAACGGGTTGCAGGAGAAACTTTTACTCTGGTTTCTCAGTCTGTTTCCTAGTGCCGGTTTGAAGTTCCTGCAGTTTTCACTGTAAAACCGAGTTGGAGCTAGTACCTCCCCATATATATGTATGGAGTGGAGTTTGCAACTGAAAAGAAACTTTGTGTTCCCAACAAGCTATGTGAAGGACGGCTTTCACACACAATTAGTCTCTCAGAACGGAGCATGTGGAGAGACGTTCGTTCATCTAGCACAAAGGGAACGGGTTGCAGGAGAAACTTTTACTCTGGTTTCTCAATCTGTTTCCCACTGCCAGTTTGAAGTTCCTGCAGTTTTCACTGTAAAACCGAGTTGGAGCTAGTACCTCCCCATATATATAGTATGGAGTGGAGTTTGCAACTGAAAAGAAACTTTGTGTTCCCAACAAGCTAGGTGAAGGACGGCTTTCACACACACTTATCTCTCAGAACTGAGCATGTGGAGAGACGTTCGTTCATCTAGCACAAAGGGAACAGGGTTGCAGGAGAAAACTTTTACTCTGGTTTCTCAGTCTGTTTCCTAGTGCCGGTTTGAAGTTCCTGCAGTTTTCACTGTAAAACCGAGTTGGAGCTAGTACCTCCCCATATATATGTATGGAGTGGAGTTTGCAACTGAAGAGAAACTTAGTGTTCCCAACAAGCTAGGTGAAGGACGGCTTTCACACACACTTATCTCTCAGAACTGAGCATGTGGAGAGACGTTCGTTCATCTAGCACAAAGGGAACGGGTTGCAGGAGAAACTTTTACTCTGGTTTCTCAGTCTGTTTCCTAGTGCCGGTTTGAAGTTCCTGCAGTTTTCACTGTAAAACCGAGTTGGAGCTAGTACCTCCCCATATATATGTATGGAGTGGAGTTTGCAACTGAAAAGAAACTTTGTGTTCCCAACAAGCTAGGTGAAGGACGGCTTTCACACACACTTATCTCTCAGAACTGAGCATGTGGAGAGACGTTCGTTCATCTAGCACAAAGGGAACGGGTTGCAGGAGAAACTTTACTCTGGTTTCTCAGTCTGTTTCCTAGTGCCGGTTTGAAGTTCCTGCAGTTTTCACTGTAAAACCGAGTTGGAGCTAGTACCTCCCCATATATATGTATGGAGTGGAGTTTGCAACTGAAAAGAAACTTTGTGTTCCCAACAAGCTAGGTGAAGGACGGCTTTCACACACACTTATCTCTCAGAACTGAGCATGTGGAGAGACGTTCGTTCATCTAGCACAAAGGGAACGGGTTGCAGGAGAAACTTTTACTCTGGTTTCTCAGTCTGTTTCCTAGTGCCGGTTTGAAGTTCCTGCAGTTTTCACTGTAAAACCGAGTTGGAGCTAGTACCTCCCCATATATATGTATGGAGTGGAGTTTGCAACTGAAAGAAACTTTGTGTTCCCAACAAGCTAGGTGAAGGACGGCTTTCACACACACTTATCTCTCAGAACTGAGCATGTGGAGAGACGTTCGTTCATCTAGCACAAAGGGAACGGGTTTGCAGGAGAAACTTTTACTCTGGTTTCTCAGTCTGTTTCCTAGTGCCGGTTTGAAGTTCCTGCAGTTTTCACTGTAAAACCGAGTTGGAGCTAGTACCTCCCCATATATATGTATGGAGTGGAGTTTGCAACTGAAAAGAAACTTTGTGTTCCCAACAAGCTAGGTGAAGGACGGCTTTCACACACACTTATCTCTCAGAACTGAGCATGTGGAGAGACGTTCGTTCATCTAGCACAAAGGGAACGGGTTGCAGGAGAAACTTTTACTCTGGTTTCTCAGTCTGTTTCCTAGTGCCGGTTTGAAGTTCCTGCAGTTTTCACTGTAAAACCGAGTTGGAGCTAGTACCTCCCCATATATATGTATGGAGTGGAGTTTGCAACTGAAAAGAAACTTTGTGTTCCCAACAAGCTAGGTGAAGGACGGCTTTCACACACACTTATCTCTCAGAACTGAGCATGTGGAGAGACGTTCGTTCATCTAGCACAAAGGGAACGGGTTGCAGGAGAAACTTTTACTCTGGTTTCTCAGTCTGTTTCCTAGTGCCGGTTTGAAGTTCCTGCAGTTTTCACTGTAAAACCGAGTTGGAGCTAGTACCTCCCCATATATATGTATGGAGTGGAGTTTGCAACTGAAAAGAAACTTTGTGTTCCCAACAAGCTAGGTGAAGGACGGCTTTCACACACACTTATCTCTCAGAACTGAGCATGTGGAGAGACGTTCGTTCATCTAGCACAAAGGGAACGGGTTGCAGGAGAAACTTTTACTCTGGTTTCTCAGTCTGTTTCCTAGTGCCGGTTTGAAGTTCCTGCAGTTTTCACTGTAAAACCGAGTTGGAGCTAGTACCTCCCCATATATATGTATGGAGTGGAGTTTGCAACTGAAAAGAAACTTTGTGTTCCCAACAAGCTAGGTGAAGGACGGCTTTCACACACACTTATCTCTCAGAACTGAGCATGTGGAGAGACGTTCGTTCATCTAGCACAAAGGGAACGGGTTGCAGGAGAAACTTTTACTCTGGTTTCTCAGTCTGTTTCCTAGTGCCGGTTTGAAGTTCCTGCAGTTTTCACTGTAAAACCGAGTTGGAGCTAGTACCTCCCCATATATATGTATGGAGTGGAGTTTGCAACTGAAAAGAAACTTTGTGTTCCCAACAAGCTAGGTGAAGGACGGCTTTCACACACACTTATCTCTCAGAACTGAGCATGTGGAGAGACGTTCGTTCATCTAGCACAAAGGGAACGGGTTGCAGGAGAAACTTTTACTCTGGTTTCTCAGTCTGTTTCCTAGTGCCGGTTTGAAGTTCCTGCAGTTTTCACTGTAAAACCGAGTTGGAGCTAGTACCTCCCCATATATATGTATGGAGTGGAGTTTGCAACTGAAAAGAAACTTTGTGTTCCCAACAAGCTAGGTGAAGGACGGCTTTCACACACACTTATCTCTCAGAACTGAGCATGTGGAGAGACGTTCGTTCATCTAGCACAAAGGGAACGGGTTGCAGGAGAAACTTTTACTCTGGTTTCTCAGTCTGTTTCCTAGTGCCGGTTTGAAGTTCCTGCAGTTTTCACTGTAAAACCGAGTTGGAGCTAGTACCTCCCCATATATATGTATGGAGTGGAGTTTGCAACTGAAAAGAAACTTTGTGTTCCCAACAAGCTAGGTGAAGGACGGCTTTCACACACACTTATCTCTCAGAACTGAGCATGTGGAGAGACGTTCGTTCATCTAGCACAAAGGGAACGGGTTGCAGGAGAAACTTTTACTCTGGTTTCTCAGTCTGTTTCCTAGTGCCGGTTTGAAGTTCCTGCAGTTTTCACTGTAAAACCGAGTTGGAGCTAGTACCTCCCCATATATATGTATGGAGTGGAGTTTGCAACTGAAAAGAAACTTTGTGTTCCCAACAAGCTAGGTGAAGGACGGCTTTCACACACACTTATCTCTCAGAACTGAGCATGTGGAGAGACGTTCGTTCATCTAGCACAAAGGGAACGGGTTGCAGGAGAAACTTTTACTCTGGTTTCTCAGTCTGTTTCCTAGTGCCGGTTTGAAGTTCCTGCAGTTTTCACTGTAAAACCGAGTTGGAGCTAGTACCTCCCATATATATGTATGGAGTGGAGTTTGCAACTGAAAAGAAACTTTGTGTTCCCAACAAGCTAGGTGAAGGACGGCTTTCACACACACTTATCTCTCAGAACTGAGCATGTGGAGAGACGTTCGTTCATCTAGCACAAAGGGAACGGGTTGCAGGAGAAACTTTTACTCTGGTTTCTCAGTCTGTTTCCTAGTGCCGGTTTGAAGTTCCTGCAGTTTTCACTGTAAAACCGAGTTGGAGCTAGTACCTCCCATATATATGTATGGAGTGGAGTTTGCAACTGAAAAGAAACTTTGTGTTCCCAACAAGCTAGGTGAAGGACGGCTTTCACACACACTTATCTCTCAGAACTGAGCATGTGGAGAGACGTTCGTTCATCTAGCACAAAGGGAACGGGTTGCAGGAGAAACTTTTACTCTGGTTTCTCAGTCTGTTTCCTAGTGCCGGTTTGAAGTTCCTGCAGTTTTCACTGTAAAACCGAGTTGGAGCTAGTACCTCCCCATATATATGTATGGAGTGGAGTTTGCAACTGAAAAGAAACTTTGTGTTCCCAACAAGCTAGGTGAAGGACGGCTTTCACACACACTTATCTCTCAGAACTGAGCATGTGGAGAGACGTTCGTTCATCTAGCACAAAGGGAACGGGTTGCAGGAGAAACTTTTACTCTGGTTTCTCAGTCTGTTTCCTAGTGCCGGTTTGAAGTTCCTGCAGTTTTCACTGTAAAACCGAGTTGGAGCTAGTACCTCCCCATATATATGTATGGAGTGGAGTTTGCAACTGAAAAGAAACTTTGTGTTCCCAACAAGCTAGGTGAAGGACGGCTTTCACACACACTTATCTCTCAGAACTGAGCATGTGGAGAGACGTTCGTTCATCTAGCACAAAGGGAACGGGTTGCAGGAGAAACTTTTACTCTGGTTTCTCAGTCTGTTTCCTAGTGCCGGTTTGAAGTTCCTGCAGTTTTCACTGTAAAACCGAGTTGGAGCTAGTACCTCCCCATATATGTATGGAGTGGAGTTTGCAACTGAAGAGAAACTTTGTGTTCCCAACAAGCTAGGTGAAGGACGGCTTTCACACACACTTATCTCTCAGAACTGAGCATGTGGAGAGACGTTCGTTCATCTAGCACAAAGGGAACGGGTTGCAGGAGAAACTTTTACTCTGGTTTCTCAGTCTGTTTCCTAGTGCCGGTTTGAAGTTCCTGCAGTTTTCACTGTAAAACCGAGTTGGAGCTAGTACCTCCCCATATATATGTATGGAGTGGAGTTTGCAACTGAAAAGAAACTTTGTGTTCCCAACAAGCTAGGTGAAGGACGGCTTTCACACACACTTATCTCTCAGAACTGAGCATGTGGAGAGACGTTCGTTCATCTAGCACAAAGGGAACGGGTTGCAGGAGAAACTTTTACTCTGGTTTCTCAGTCTGTTTCCTAGTGCCGGTTTGAAGTTCCTGCAGTTTTCACTGTAAAACCGAGTTGGAGCTAGTACCTCCCCATATATATGTATGGAGTGGAGTTTGCAACTGAAAAGAAACTTTGTGTTCCCAACAAGCTAGGTGAAGGACGGCTTTCACACACACTTATCTCTCAGAACTGAGCATGTGGAGAGACGTTCGTTCATCTAGCACAAAGGGAACGGGTTGCAGGAGAAACTTTTACTCTGGTTTCTCAGTCTGTTTCCTAGTGCCGGTTTGAAGTTCCTGCAGTTTTCACTGTAAAACCGAGTTGGAGCTAGTACCTCCCCATATATATGTATGGAGTGGAGTTTGCAACTGAAAAGAAACTTTGTGTTCCCAACAAGCTAGGTGAAGGACGGCTTTCACACACACTTATCTCTCAGAACTGAGCATGTGGAGAGACGTTCGTTCATCTAGCACAAAGGGAACGGGTTGCAGGAGAAACTTTTACTCTGGTTTCTCAGTCTGTTTCCTAGTGCCGGTTTGAAGTTCCTGCAGTTTTCACTGTAAAACCGAGTTGGAGCTAGTACCTCCCCATATATATGTATGGAGTGGAGTTTGCAACTGAAAAGAAACTTTGTGTTCCCAACAAGCTAGGTGAAGGACGGCTTTCACACACACTTATCTCTCAGAACTGAGCATGTGGAGAGACGTTCGTTCATCTAGCACAAAGGGAACGGGTTGCAGGAGAAACTTTTACTCTGGTTTCTCAGTCTGTTTCCTAGTGCCGGTTTGAAGTTCCTGCAGTTTTCACTGTAAAACCGAGTTGGAGCTAGTACCTCCCCATATATATGTATGGAGTGGAGTTTGCAACTGAAAAGAAACTTTGTGTTCCCAACAAGCTAGGTGAAGGACGGCTTTCACACACACTTATCTCTCAGAACTGAGCATGTGGAGAGACGTTCGTTCATCTAGCACAAAGGGAACGGGTTGCAGGAGAAACTTTTACTCTGGTTTCTCAGTCTGTTTCCTAGTGCCGGTTTGAAGTTCCTGCAGTTTTCACTGTAAAACCGAGTTGGAGCTAGTACCTCCCCATATATATGTATGGAGTGGAGTTTGCAACTGAAAAGAAACTTTGTGTTCCCAACAAGCTAGGTGAAGGACGGCTTTCACACACACTTATCTCTCAGAACTGAGCATGTGGAGAGACGTTCGTTCATCTAGCACAAAGGGAACGGGTTGCAGGAGAAACTTTTACTCTGGTTTCTCAGTCTGTTTCCTAGTGCCGGTTTGAAGTTCCTGCAGTTTTCACTGTAAAACCGAGTTGGAGCTAGTACCTCCCCATATATATGTATGGAGTGGAGTTTGCAACTGAAAAGAAACTTTGTGTTCCCAACAAGCTAGGTGAAGGACGGCTTTCACACACACTTATCTCTCAGAACTGAGCATGTGGAGAGACGTTCGTTCATCTAGCACAAAGGGAACGGGTTGCAGGAGAAACTTTTACTCTGGTTTCTCAGTCTGTTTCCTAGTGCCGGTTTGAAGTTCCTGCAGTTTTCACTGTAAAACCGAGTTGGAGCTAGTACCTCCCCATATATATGTATGGAGTGGAGTTTGCAACTGAAAAGAAACTTTGTGTTCCCAACAAGCTAGGTGAAGGACGGCTTTCACACACACTTATCTCTCAGAACTGAGCATGTGGAGAGACGTTCGTTCATCTAGCACAAAGGGAACGGGTTGCAGGAGAAACTTTTACTCTGGTTTCTCAGTCTGTTTCCTAGTGCCGGTTTGAAGTTCCTGCAGTTTTCACTGTAAAACCGAGTTGGAGCTAGTACCTCCCCATATATATGTATGGAGTGGAGTTTGCAACTGAAAAGAAACTTTGTGTTCCCAACAAGCTAGGTGAAGGACGGCTTTCACACACACTTATCTCTCAGAACTGAGCATGTGGAGAGACGTTCGTTCATCTAGCACAAAGGGAACGGGTTGCAGGAGAAACTTTTACTCTGGTTTCTCAGTCTGTTTCCTAGTGCCGGTTTGAAGTTCCTGCAGTTTTCACTGTAAAACCGAGTTGGAGCTAGTACCTCCCCATATATATGTATGGAGTGGAGTTTGCAACTGAAAAGAAACTTTGTGTTCCCAACAAGCTAGGTGAAGGACGGCTTTCACACACACTTATCTCTCAGAACTGAGCATGTGGAGAGACGTTCGTTCATCTAGCACAAAGGGAACGGGTTGCAGGAGAAACTTTTACTCTGGTTTCTCAGTCTGTTTCCTAGTGCCGGTTTGAAGTTCCTGCAGTTTTCACTGTAAAACCGAGTTGGAGCTAGTACCTCCCCATATATATGTATGGAGTGGAGTTTGCAACTGAAAAGAAACTTTGTGTTCCCAACAAGCTAGGTGAAGGACGGCTTTCACACACACTTATCTCTCAGAACTGAGCATGTGGAGAGACGTTCGTTCATCTAGCACAAAGGGAACGGGTTGCAGGAGAAACTTTTACTCTGGTTTCTCAGTCTGTTTCCTAGTGCCGGTTTGAAGTTCCTGCAGTTTTCACTGTAAAACCGAGTTGGAGCTAGTACCTCCCCATATATATGTATGGAGTGGAGTTTGCAACTGAAAAGAAACTTTGTGTTCCCAACAAGCTAGGTGAAGGACGGCTTTCACACACACTTATCTCTCAGAACTGAGCATGTGGAGAGACGTTCGTTCATCTAGCACAAAGGGAACGGGTTGCAGGAGAAACTTTTACTCTGGTTTCTCAGTCTGTTTCCTAGTGCCGGTTTGAAGTTCCTGCAGTTTTCACTGTAAAACCGAGTTGGAGCTAGTACCTCCCCATATATATGTATGGAGTGGAGTTTGCAACTGAAAAGAAACTTTGTGTTCCCAACAAGCTAGGTGAAGGACGGCTTTCACACACACTTATCTCTCAGAACTGAGCATGTGGAGAGACGTTCGTTCATCTAGCACAAAGGGAACGGGTTGCAGGAGAAACTTTTACTCTGGTTTCTCAGTCTGTTTCCTAGTGCCGGTTTGAAGTTCCTGCAGTTTTCACTGTAAAACCGAGTTGGAGCTAGTACCTCCCCATATATATGTATGGAGTGGAGTTTGCAACTGAAAAGAAACTTTGTGTTCCCAACAAGCTAGGTGAAGGACGGCTTTCACACACACTTATCTCTCAGAACTGAGCATGTGGAGAGACGTTCGTTCATCTAGCACAAAGGGAACGGGTTGCAGGAGAAACTTTTACTCTGGTTTCTCAGTCTGTTTCCTAGTGCCGGTTTGAAGTTCCTGCAGTTTTCACTGTAAAACCGAGTTGGAGCTAGTACCTCCCCATATATATGTATGGAGTGGAGTTTGCAACTGAAAAGAAACTTTGTGTTCCCAACAAGCTAGGTGAAGGACGGCTTTCACACACACTTATCTCTCAGAACTGAGCATGTGGAGAGACGTTCGTTCATCTAGCACAAAGGGAACGGGTTGCAGGAGAAACTTTTACTCTGGTTTCTCAGTCTGTTTCCTAGTGCCGGTTTGAAGTTCCTGCAGTTTTCACTGTAAAACCGAGTTGGAGCTAGTACCTCCCCATATATATGTATGGAGTGGAGTTTGCAACTGAAAAGAAACTTTGTGTTCCCAACAAGCTAGGTGAAGGACGGCTTTCACACACACTTATCTCTCAGAACTGAGCATGTGGAGAGACGTTCGTTCATCTAGCACAAAGGGAACGGGTTGCAGGAGAAACTTTTACTCTGGTTTCTCAGTCTGTTTCCTAGTGCCGGTTTGAAGTTCCTGCAGTTTTCACTGTAAAACCGAGTTGGAGCTAGTACCTCCCCATATATATGTATGGAGTGGAGTTTGCAACTGAAAAGAAACTTTGTGTTCCCAACAAGCTAGGTGAAGGACGGCTTTCACACACACTTATCTCTCAGAACTGAGCATGTGGAGAGACGTTCGTTCATCTAGCACAAAGGGAACGGGTTGCAGGAGAAACTTTTACTCTGGTTTCTCAGTCTGTTTCCTAGTGCCGGTTTGAAGTTCCTGCAGTTTTCACTGTAAAACCGAGTTGGAGCTAGTACCTCCCCATATATATGTATGGAGTGGAGTTTGCAACTGAAAAGAAACTTTGTGTTCCCAACAAGCTAGGTGAAGGACGGCTTTCACACACACTTATCTCTCAGAACTGAGCATGTGGAGAGACGTTCGTTCATCTAGCACAAAGGGAACGGGTTGCAGGAGAAACTTTTACTCTGGTTTCTCAGTCTGTTTCCTAGTGCCGGTTTGAAGTTCCTGCAGTTTTCACTGTAAAACCGAGTTGGAGCTAGTACCTCCCCATATATATGTATGGAGTGGAGTTTGCAACTGAAAAGAAACTTTGTGTTCCCAACAAGCTAGGTGAAGGACGGCTTTCACACACACTTATCTCTCAGAACTGAGCATGTGGAGAGACGTTCGTTCATCTAGCACAAAGGGAACGGGTTGCAGGAGAAACTTTTACTCTGGTTTCTCAGTCTGTTTCCTAGTGCCGGTTTGAAGTTCCTGCAGTTTTCACTGTAAAACCGAGTTGGAGCTAGTACCTCCCCATATATATGTATGGAGTGGAGTTTGCAACTGAAAAGAAACTTTGTGTTCCCAACAAGCTAGGTGAAGGACGGCTTTCACACACACTTATCTCTCAGAACTGAGCATGTGGAGAGACGTTCGTTCATCTAGCACAAAGGGAACGGGTTGCAGGAGAAACTTTTACTCTGGTTTCTCAGTCTGTTTCCTAGTGCCGGTTTGAAGTTCCTGCAGTTTTCACTGTAAAACCGAGTTGGAGCTAGTACCTCCCCATATATATGTATGGAGTGGAGTTTGCAACTGAAAAGAAACTTTGTGTTCCCAACAAGCTAGGTGAAGGACGGCTTTCACACACACTTATCTCTCAGAACTGAGCATGTGGAGAGACGTTCGTTCATCTAGCACAAAGGGAACGGGTTGCAGGAGAAACTTTTACTCTGGTTTCTCAGTCTGTTTCCTAGTGCCGGTTTGAAGTTCCTGCAGTTTTCACTGTAAAACCGAGTTGGAGCTAGTACCTCCCCATATATATGTATGGAGTGGAGTTTGCAACTGAAAAGAAACTTTGTGTTCCCAACAAGCTAGGTGAAGGACGGCTTTCACACACACTTATCTCTCAGAACTGAGCATGTGGAGAGACGTTCGTTCATCTAGCACAAAGGGAACGGGTTGCAGGAGAAACTTTTACTCTGGTTTCTCAGTCTGTTTCCTAGTGCCGGTTTGAAGTTCCTGCAGTTTTCACTGTAAAACCGAGTTGGAGCTAGTACCTCCCCATATATATGTATGGAGTGGAGTTTGCAACTGAAAAGAAACTTTGTGTTCCCAACAAGCTAGGTGAAGGACGGCTTTCACACACACTTATCTCTCAGAACTGAGCATGTGGAGAGACGTTCGTTCATCTAGCACAAAGGGAACGGGTTGCAGGAGAAACTTTTACTCTGGTTTCTCAGTCTGTTTCCTAGTGCCGGTTTGAAGTTCCTGCAGTTTTCACTGTAAAACCGAGTTGGAGCTAGTACCTCCCCATATATATGTATGGAGTGGAGTTTGCAACTGAAAAGAAACTTTGTGTTCCCAACAAGCTAGGTGAAGGACGGCTTTCACACACACTTATCTCTCAGAACTGAGCATGTGGAGAGACGTTCGTTCATCTAGCACAAAGGGAACGGGTTGCAGGAGAAACTTTTACTCTGGTTTCTCAGTCTGTTTCCTAGTGCCGGTTTGAAGTTCCTGCAGTTTTCACTGTAAAACCGAGTTGGAGCTAGTACCTCCCCATATATATGTATGGAGTGGAGTTTGCAACTGAAAAGAAACTTTGTGTTCCCAACAAGCTAGGTGAAGGACGGCTTTCACACACACTTATCTCTCAGAACTGAGCATGTGGAGAGACGTTCGTTCATCTAGCACAAAGGGAACGGGTTGCAGGAGAAACTTTTACTCTGGTTTCTCAGTCTGTTTCCTAGTGCCGGTTTGAAGTTCCTGCAGTTTTCACTGTAAAACCGAGTTGGAGCTAGTACCTCCCCATATATATGTATGGAGTGGAGTTTGCAACTGAAAAGAAACTTTGTGTTCCCAACAAGCTAGGTGAAGGACGGCTTTCACACACACTTATCTCTCAGAACTGAGCATGTGGAGAGACGTTCGTTCATCTAGCACAAAGGGAACGGGTTGCAGGAGAAACTTTTACTCTGGTTTCTCAGTCTGTTTCCTAGTGCCGGTTTGAAGTTCCTGCAGTTTTCACTGTAAAACCGAGTTGGAGCTAGTACCTCCCCATATATATGTATGGAGTGGAGTTTGCAACTGAAAAGAAACTTTGTGTTCCCAACAAGCTAGGTGAAGGACGGCTTTCACACACACTTATCTCTCAGAACTGAGCATGTGGAGAGACGTTCGTTCATCTAGCACAAAGGGAACGGGTTGCAGGAGAAACTTTTACTCTGGTTTCTCAGTCTGTTTCCTAGTGCCGGTTTGAAGTTCCTGCAGTTTTCACTGTAAAACCGAGTTGGAGCTAGTACCTCCCCATATATATGTATGGAGTGGAGTTTGCAACTGAAAAGAAACTTTGTGTTCCCAACAAGCTAGGTGAAGGACGGCTTTCACACACACTTATCTCTCAGAACTGAGCATGTGGAGAGACGTTCGTTCATCTAGCACAAAGGGAACGGGTTGCAGGAGAAACTTTTACTCTGGTTTCTCAGTCTGTTTCCTAGTGCCGGTTTGAAGTTCCTGCAGTTTTCACTGTAAAACCGAGTTGGAGCTAGTACCTCCCCATATATATGTATGGAGTGGAGTTTGCAACTGAAAAGAAACTTTGTGTTCCCAACAAGCTAGGTGAAGGACGGCTTTCACACACACTTATCTCTCAGAACTGAGCATGTGGAGAGACGTTCGTTCATCTAGCACAAAGGGAACGGGTTGCAGGAGAAACTTTTACTCTGGTTTCTCAGTCTGTTTCCTAGTGCCGGTTTGAAGTTCCTGCAGTTTTCACTGTAAAACCGAGTTGGAGCTAGTACCTCCCCATATATATGTATGGAGTGGAGTTTGCAACTGAAAAGAAACTTTGTGTTCCCAACAAGCTAGGTGAAGGACGGCTTTCACACACACTTATCTCTCAGAACTGAGCATGTGGAGAGACGTTCGTTCATCTAGCACAAAGGGAACGGGTTGCAGGAGAAACTTTTACTCTGGTTTCTCAGTCTGTTTCCTAGTGCCGGTTTGAAGTTCCTGCAGTTTTCACTGTAAAACCGAGTTGGAGCTAGTACCTCCCCATATATATGTATGGAGTGGAGTTTGCAACTGAAAAGAAACTTTGTGTTCCCAACAAGCTAGGTGAAGGACGGCTTTCACACACACTTATCTCTCAGAACTGAGCATGTGGAGAGACGTTCGTTCATCTAGCACAAAGGGAACGGGTTGCAGGAGAAACTTTTACTCTGGTTTCTCAGTCTGTTTCCTAGTGCCGGTTTGAAGTTCCTGCAGTTTTCACTGTAAAACCGAGTTGGAGCTAGTACCTCCCCATATATATGTATGGAGTGGAGTTTGCAACTGAAAAGAAACTTTGTGTTCCCAACAAGCTAGGTGAAGGACGGCTTTCACACACACTTATCTCTCAGAACTGAGCATGTGGAGAGACGTTCGTTCATCTAGCACAAAGGGAACGGGTTGCAGGAGAAACTTTTACTCTGGTTTCTCAGTCTGTTTCCTAGTGCCGGTTTGAAGTTCCTGCAGTTTTCACTGTAAAACCGAGTTGGAGCTAGTACCTCCCCATATATATGTATGGAGTGGAGTTTGCAACTGAAAAGAAACTTTGTGTTCCCAACAAGCTAGGTGAAGGACGGCTTTCACACACACTTATCTCTCAGAACTGAGCATGTGGAGAGACGTTCGTTCATCTAGCACAAAGGGAACGGGTTGCAGGAGAAACTTTTACTCTGGTTTCTCAGTCTGTTTCCTAGTGCCGGTTTGAAGTTCCTGCAGTTTTCACTGTAAAACCGAGTTGGAGCTAGTACCTCCCCATATATATGTATGGAGTGGAGTTTGCAACTGAAAAGAAACTTTGTGTTCCCAACAAGCTAGGTGAAGGACGGCTTTCACACACACTTATCTCTCAGAACTGAGCATGTGGAGAGACGTTCGTTCATCTAGCACAAAGGGAACGGGTTGCAGGAGAAACTTTTACTCTGGTTTCTCAGTCTGTTTCCTAGTGCCGGTTTGAAGTTCCTGCAGTTTTCACTGTAAAACCGAGTTGGAGCTAGTACCTCCCCATATATATGTATGGAGTGGAGTTTGCAACTGAAAAGAAACTTTGTGTTCCCAACAAGCTAGGTGAAGGACGGCTTTCACACACACTTATCTCTCAGAACTGAGCATGTGGAGAGACGTTCGTTCATCTAGCACAAAGGGAACGGGTTGCAGGAGAAACTTTTACTCTGGTTTCTCAGTCTGTTTCCTAGTGCCGGTTTGAAGTTCCTGCAGTTTTCACTGTAAAACCGAGTTGGAGCTAGTACCTCCCCATATATATGTATGGAGTGGAGTTTGCAACTGAAAAGAAACTTTGTGTTCCCAACAAGCTAGGTGAAGGACGGCTTTCACACACACTTATCTCTCAGAACTGAGCATGTGGAGAGACGTTCGTTCATCTAGCACAAAGGGAACGGGTTGCAGGAGAAACTTTTACTCTGGTTTCTCAGTCTGTTTCCTAGTGCCGGTTTGAAGTTCCTGCAGTTTTCACTGTAAAACCGAGTTGGAGCTAGTACCTCCCCATATATATGTATGGAGTGGAGTTTGCAACTGAAAAGAAACTTTGTGTTCCCAACAAGCTAGGTGAAGGACGGCTTTCACACACACTTATCTCTCAGAACTGAGCATGTGGAGAGACGTTCGTTCATCTAGCACAAAGGGAACGGGTTGCAGGAGAAACTTTTACTCTGGTTTCTCAGTCTGTTTCCTAGTGCCGGTTTGAAGTTCCTGCAGTTTTCACTGTAAAACCGAGTTGGAGCTAGTACCTCCCCATATATATGTATGGAGTGGAGTTTGCAACTGAAAAGAAACTTTGTGTTCCCAACAAGCTAGGTGAAGGACGGCTTTCACACACACTTATCTCTCAGAACTGAGCATGTGGAGAGACGTTCGTTCATCTAGCACAAAGGGAACGGGTTGCAGGAGAAACTTTTACTCTGGTTTCTCAGTCTGTTTCCTAGTGCCGGTTTGAAGTTCCTGCAGTTTTCACTGTAAAACCGAGTTGGAGCTAGTACCTCCCCATATATATGTATGGAGTGGAGTTTGCAACTGAAAAGAAACTTTGTGTTCCCAACAAGCTAGGTGAAGGACGGCTTTCACACACACTTATCTCTCAGAACTGAGCATGTGGAGAGACGTTCGTTCATCTAGCACAAAGGGAACGGGTTGCAGGAGAAACTTTTACTCTGGTTTCTCAGTCTGTTTCCTAGTGCCGGTTTGAAGTTCCTGCAGTTTTCACTGTAAAACCGAGTTGGAGCTAGTACCTCCCCATATATATGTATGGAGTGGAGTTTGCAACTGAAAAGAAACTTTGTGTTCCCAACAAGCTAGGTGAAGGACGGCTTTCACACACACTTATCTCTCAGAACTGAGCATGTGGAGAGACGTTCGTTCATCTAGCACAAAGGGAACGGGTTGCAGGAGAAACTTTTACTCTGGTTTCTCAGTCTGTTTCCTAGTGCCGGTTTGAAGTTCCTGCAGTTTTCACTGTAAAACCGAGTTGGAGCTAGTACCTCCCCATATATATGTATGGAGTGGAGTTTGCAACTGAAAAGAAACTTTGTGTTCCCAACAAGCTAGGTGAAGGACGGCTTTCACACACACTTATCTCTCAGAACTGAGCATGTGGAGAGACGTTCGTTCATCTAGCACAAAGGGAACGGGTTGCAGGAGAAACTTTTACTCTGGTTTCTCAGTCTGTTTCCTAGTGCCGGTTTGAAGTTCCTGCAGTTTTCACTGTAAAACCGAGTTGGAGCTAGTACCTCCCCATATATATGTATGGAGTGGAGTTTGCAACTGAAAAGAAACTTTGTGTTCCCAACAAGCTAGGTGAAGGACGGCTTTCACACACACTTATCTCTCAGAACTGAGCATGTGGAGAGACGTTCGTTCATCTAGCACAAAGGGAACGGGTTGCAGGAGAAACTTTTACTCTGGTTTCTCAGTCTGTTTCCTAGTGCCGGTTTGAAGTTCCTGCAGTTTTCACTGTAAAACCGAGTTGGAGCTAGTACCTCCCCATATATATGTATGGAGTGGAGTTTGCAACTGAAAAGAAACTTTGTGTTCCCAACAAGCTAGGTGAAGGACGGCTTTCACACACACTTATCTCTCAGAACTGAGCATGTGGAGAGACGTTCGTTCATCTAGCACAAAGGGAACGGGTTGCAGGAGAAACTTTTACTCTGGTTTCTCAGTCTGTTTCCTAGTGCCGGTTTGAAGTTCCTGCAGTTTTCACTGTAAAACCGAGTTGGAGCTAGTACCTCCCCATATATATGTATGGAGTGGAGTTTGCAACTGAAAAGAAACTTTGTGTTCCCAACAAGCTAGGTGAAGGACGGCTTTCACACACACTTATCTCTCAGAACTGAGCATGTGGAGAGACGTTCGTTCATCTAGCACAAAGGGAACGGGTTGCAGGAGAAACTTTTACTCTGGTTTCTCAGTCTGTTTCCTAGTGCCGGTTTGAAGTTCCTGCAGTTTTCACTGTAAAACCGAGTTGGAGCTAGTACCTCCCCATATATATGTATGGAGTGGAGTTTGCAACTGAAAAGAAACTTTGTGTTCCCAACAAGCTAGGTGAAGGACGGCTTTCACACACACTTATCTCTCAGAACTGAGCATGTGGAGAGACGTTCGTTCATCTAGCACAAAGGGAACGGGTTGCAGGAGAAACTTTTACTCTGGTTTCTCAGTCTGTTTCCTAGTGCCGGTTTGAAGTTCCTGCAGTTTTCACTGTAAAACCGAGTTGGAGCTAGTACCTCCCCATATATATGTATGGAGTGGAGTTTGCAACTGAAAAGAAACTTTGTGTTCCCAACAAGCTAGGTGAAGGACGGCTTTCACACACACTTATCTCTCAGAACTGAGCATGTGGAGAGACGTTCGTTCATCTAGCACAAAGGGAACGGGTTGCAGGAGAAACTTTTACTCTGGTTTCTCAGTCTGTTTCCTAGTGCCGGTTTGAAGTTCCTGCAGTTTTCACTGTAAAACCGAGTTGGAGCTAGTACCTCCCCATATATATGTATGGAGTGGAGTTTGCAACTGAAAAGAAACTTTGTGTTCCCAACAAGCTAGGTGAAGGACGGCTTTCACACACACTTATCTCTCAGAACTGAGCATGTGGAGAGACGTTCGTTCATCTAGCACAAAGGGAACGGGTTGCAGGAGAAACTTTTACTCTGGTTTCTCAGTCTGTTTCCTAGTGCCGGTTTGAAGTTCCTGCAGTTTTCACTGTAAAACCGAGTTGGAGCTAGTACCTCCCCATATATATGTATGGAGTGGAGTTTGCAACTGAAAAGAAACTTTGTGTTCCCAACAAGCTAGGTGAAGGACGGCTTTCACACACACTTATCTCTCAGAACTGAGCATGTGGAGAGACGTTCGTTCATCTAGCACAAAGGGAACGGGTTGCAGGAGAAACTTTTACTCTGGTTTCTCAGTCTGTTTCCTAGTGCCGGTTTGAAGTTCCTGCAGTTTTCACTGTAAAACCGAGTTGGAGCTAGTACCTCCCCATATATATGTATGGAGTGGAGTTTGCAACTGAAAAGAAACTTTGTGTTCCCAACAAGCTAGGTGAAGGACGGCTTTCACACACACTTATCTCTCAGAACTGAGCATGTGGAGAGACGTTCGTTCATCTAGCACAAAGGGAACGGGTTGCAGGAGAAACTTTTACTCTGGTTTCTCAGTCTGTTTCCTAGTGCCGGTTTGAAGTTCCTGCAGTTTTCACTGTAAAACCGAGTTGGAGCTAGTACCTCCCCATATATATGTATGGAGTGGAGTTTGCAACTGAAAAGAAACTTTGTGTTCCCAACAAGCTAGGTGAAGGACGGCTTTCACACACACTTATCTCTCAGAACTGAGCATGTGGAGAGACGTTCGTTCATCTAGCACAAAGGGAACGGGTTGCAGGAGAAACTTTTACTCTGGTTTCTCAGTCTGTTTCCTAGTGCCGGTTTGAAGTTCCTGCAGTTTTCACTGTAAAACCGAGTTGGAGCTAGTACCTCCCCATATATATGTATGGAGTGGAGTTTGCAACTGAAAAGAAACTTTGTGTTCCCAACAAGCTAGGTGAAGGACGGCTTTCACACACACTTATCTCTCAGAACTGAGCATGTGGAGAGACGTTCGTTCATCTAGCACAAAGGGAACGGGTTGCAGGAGAAACTTTTACTCTGGTTTCTCAGTCTGTTTCCTAGTGCCGGTTTGAAGTTCCTGCAGTTTTCACTGTAAAACCGAGTTGGAGCTAGTACCTCCCCATATATATGTATGGAGTGGAGTTTGCAACTGAAAAGAAACTTTGTGTTCCCAACAAGCTAGGTGAAGGACGGCTTTCACACACACTTATCTCTCAGAACTGAGCATGTGGAGAGACGTTCGTTCATCTAGCACAAAGGGAACGGGTTGCAGGAGAAACTTTTACTCTGGTTTCTCAGTCTGTTTCCTAGTGCCGGTTTGAAGTTCCTGCAGTTTTCACTGTAAAACCGAGTTGGAGCTAGTACCTCCCCATATATATGTATGGAGTGGAGTTTGCAACTGAAAAGAAACTTTGTGTTCCCAACAAGCTAGGTGAAGGACGGCTTTCACACACACTTATCTCTCAGAACTGAGCATGTGGAGAGACGTTCGTTCATCTAGCACAAAGGGAACGGGTTGCAGGAGAAACTTTTACTCTGGTTTCTCAGTCTGTTTCCTAGTGCCGGTTTGAAGTTCCTGCAGTTTTCACTGTAAAACCGAGTTGGAGCTAGTACCTCCCCATATATATGTATGGAGTGGAGTTTGCAACTGAAAAGAAACTTTGTGTTCCCAACAAGCTAGGTGAAGGACGGCTTTCACACACACTTATCTCTCAGAACTGAGCATGTGGAGAGACGTTCGTTCATCTAGCACAAAGGGAACGGGTTGCAGGAGAAACTTTTACTCTGGTTTCTCAGTCTGTTTCCTAGTGCCGGTTTGAAGTTCCTGCAGTTTTCACTGTAAAACCGAGTTGGAGCTAGTACCTCCCCATATATATGTATGGAGTGGAGTTTGCAACTGAAAAGAAACTTTGTGTTCCCAACAAGCTAGGTGAAGGACGGCTTTCACACACACTTATCTCTCAGAACTGAGCATGTGGAGAGACGTTCGTTCATCTAGCACAAAGGGAACGGGTTGCAGGAGAAACTTTTACTCTGGTTTCTCAGTCTGTTTCCTAGTGCCGGTTTGAAGTTCCTGCAGTTTTCACTGTAAAACCGAGTTGGAGCTAGTACCTCCCCATATATATGTATGGAGTGGAGTTTGCAACTGAAAAGAAACTTTGTGTTCCCAACAAGCTAGGTGAAGGACGGCTTTCACACACACTTATCTCTCAGAACTGAGCATGTGGAGAGACGTTCGTTCATCTAGCACAAAGGGAACGGGTTGCAGGAGAAACTTTTACTCTGGTTTCTCAGTCTGTTTCCTAGTGCCGGTTTGAAGTTCCTGCAGTTTTCACTGTAAAACCGAGTTGGAGCTAGTACCTCCCCATATATATGTATGGAGTGGAGTTTGCAACTGAAAAGAAACTTTGTGTTCCCAACAAGCTAGGTGAAGGACGGCTTTCACACACACTTATCTCTCAGAACTGAGCATGTGGAGAGACGTTCGTTCATCTAGCACAAAGGGAACGGGTTGCAGGAGAAACTTTTACTCTGGTTTCTCAGTCTGTTTCCTAGTGCCGGTTTGAAGTTCCTGCAGTTTTCACTGTAAAACCGAGTTGGAGCTAGTACCTCCCCATATATATGTATGGAGTGGAGTTTGCAACTGAAAAGAAACTTTGTGTTCCCAACAAGCTAGGTGAAGGACGGCTTTCACACACACTTATCTCTCAGAACTGAGCATGTGGAGAGACGTTCGTTCATCTAGCACAAAGGGAACGGGTTGCAGGAGAAACTTTTACTCTGGTTTCTCAGTCTGTTTCCTAGTGCCGGTTTGAAGTTCCTGCAGTTTTCACTGTAAAACCGAGTTGGAGCTAGTACCTCCCCATATATATGTATGGAGTGGAGTTTGCAACTGAAAAGAAACTTTGTGTTCCCAACAAGCTAGGTGAAGGACGGCTTTCACACACACTTATCTCTCAGAACTGAGCATGTGGAGAGACGTTCGTTCATCTAGCACAAAGGGAACGGGTTGCAGGAGAAACTTTTACTCTGGTTTCTCAGTCTGTTTCCTAGTGCCGGTTTGAAGTTCCTGCAGTTTTCACTGTAAAACCGAGTTGGAGCTAGTACCTCCCCATATATATGTATGGAGTGGAGTTTGCAACTGAAAAGAAACTTTGTGTTCCCAACAAGCTAGGTGAAGGACGGCTTTCACACACACTTATCTCTCAGAACTGAGCATGTGGAGAGACGTTCGTTCATCTAGCACAAAGGGAACGGGTTGCAGGAGAAACTTTTACTCTGGTTTCTCAGTCTGTTTCCTAGTGCCGGTTTGAAGTTCCTGCAGTTTTCACTGTAAAACCGAGTTGGAGCTAGTACCTCCCCATATATATGTATGGAGTGGAGTTTGCAACTGAAAAGAAACTTTGTGTTCCCAACAAGCTAGGTGAAGGACGGCTTTCACACACACTTATCTCTCAGAACTGAGCATGTGGAGAGACGTTCGTTCATCTAGCACAAAGGGAACGGGTTGCAGGAGAAACTTTTACTCTGGTTTCTCAGTCTGTTTCCTAGTGCCGGTTTGAAGTTCCTGCAGTTTTCACTGTAAAACCGAGTTGGAGCTAGTACCTCCCCATATATATGTATGGAGTGGAGTTTGCAACTGAAAAGAAACTTTGTGTTCCCAACAAGCTAGGTGAAGGACGGCTTTCACACACACTTATCTCTCAGAACTGAGCATGTGGAGAGACGTTCGTTCATCTAGCACAAAGGGAACGGGTTGCAGGAGAAACTTTTACTCTGGTTTCTCAGTCTGTTTCCTAGTGCCGGTTTGAAGTTCCTGCAGTTTTCACTGTAAAACCGAGTTGGAGCTAGTACCTCCCCATATATATGTATGGAGTGGAGTTTGCAACTGAAAAGAAACTTTGTGTTCCCAACAAGCTAGGTGAAGGACGGCTTTCACACACACTTATCTCTCAGAACTGAGCATGTGGAGAGACGTTCGTTCATCTAGCACAAAGGGAACGGGTTGCAGGAGAAACTTTTACTCTGGTTTCTCAGTCTGTTTCCTAGTGCCGGTTTGAAGTTCCTGCAGTTTTCACTGTAAAACCGAGTTGGAGCTAGTACCTCCCCATATATATGTATGGAGTGGAGTTTGCAACTGAAAAGAAACTTTGTGTTCCCAACAAGCTAGGTGAAGGACGGCTTTCACACACACTTATCTCTCAGAACTGAGCATGTGGAGAGACGTTCGTTCATCTAGCACAAAGGGAACGGGTTGCAGGAGAAACTTTTACTCTGGTTTCTCAGTCTGTTTCCTAGTGCCGGTTTGAAGTTCCTGCAGTTTTCACTGTAAAACCGAGTTGGAGCTAGTACCTCCCCATATATATGTATGGAGTGGAGTTTGCAACTGAAAAGAAACTTTGTGTTCCCAACAAGCTAGGTGAAGGACGGCTTTCACACACACTTATCTCTCAGAACTGAGCATGTGGAGAGACGTTCGTTCATCTAGCACAAAGGGAACGGGTTGCAGGAGAAACTTTTACTCTGGTTTCTCAGTCTGTTTCCTAGTGCCGGTTTGAAGTTCCTGCAGTTTTCACTGTAAAACCGAGTTGGAGCTAGTACCTCCCCATATATATGTATGGAGTGGAGTTTGCAACTGAAAAGAAACTTTGTGTTCCCAACAAGCTAGGTGAAGGACGGCTTTCACACACACTTATCTCTCAGAACTGAGCATGTGGAGAGACGTTCGTTCATCTAGCACAAAGGGAACGGGTTGCAGGAGAAACTTTTACTCTGGTTTCTCAGTCTGTTTCCTAGTGCCGGTTTGAAGTTCCTGCAGTTTTCACTGTAAAACCGAGTTGGAGCTAGTACCTCCCCATATATATGTATGGAGTGGAGTTTGCAACTGAAAAGAAACTTTGTGTTCCCAACAAGCTAGGTGAAGGACGGCTTTCACACACACTTATCTCTCAGAACTGAGCATGTGGAGAGACGTTCGTTCATCTAGCACAAAGGGAACGGGTTGCAGGAGAAACTTTTACTCTGGTTTCTCAGTCTGTTTCCTAGTGCCGGTTTGAAGTTCCTGCAGTTTTCACTGTAAAACCGAGTTGGAGCTAGTACCTCCCCATATATATGTATGGAGTGGAGTTTGCAACTGAAAAGAAACTTTGTGTTCCCAACAAGCTAGGTGAAGGACGGCTTTCACACACACTTATCTCTCAGAACTGAGCATGTGGAGAGACGTTCGTTCATCTAGCACAAAGGGAACGGGTTGCAGGAGAAACTTTTACTCTGGTTTCTCAGTCTGTTTCCTAGTGCCGGTTTGAAGTTCCTGCAGTTTTCACTGTAAAACCGAGTTGGAGCTAGTACCTCCCCATATATATGTATGGAGTGGAGTTTGCAACTGAAAAGAAACTTTGTGTTCCCAACAAGCTAGGTGAAGGACGGCTTTCACACACACTTATCTCTCAGAACTGAGCATGTGGAGAGACGTTCGTTCATCTAGCACAAAGGGAACGGGTTGCAGGAGAAACTTTTACTCTGGTTTCTCAGTCTGTTTCCTAGTGCCGGTTTGAAGTTCCTGCAGTTTTCACTGTAAAACCGAGTTGGAGCTAGTACCTCCCCATATATATGTATGGAGTGGAGTTTGCAACTGAAAAGAAACTTTGTGTTCCCAACAAGCTAGGTGAAGGACGGCTTTCACACACACTTATCTCTCAGAACTGAGCATGTGGAGAGACGTTCGTTCATCTAGCACAAAGGGAACGGGTTGCAGGAGAAACTTTTACTCTGGTTTCTCAGTCTGTTTCCTAGTGCCGGTTTGAAGTTCCTGCAGTTTTCACTGTAAAACCGAGTTGGAGCTAGTACCTCCCCATATATATGTATGGAGTGGAGTTTGCAACTGAAAAGAAACTTTGTGTTCCCAACAAGCTAGGTGAAGGACGGCTTTCACACACACTTATCTCTCAGAACTGAGCATGTGGAGAGACGTTCGTTCATCTAGCACAAAGGGAACGGGTTGCAGGAGAAACTTTTACTCTGGTTTCTCAGTCTGTTTCCTAGTGCCGGTTTGAAGTTCCTGCAGTTTTCACTGTAAAACCGAGTTGGAGCTAGTACCTCCCCATATATATGTATGGAGTGGAGTTTGCAACTGAAAAGAAACTTTGTGTTCCCAACAAGCTAGGTGAAGGACGGCTTTCACACACACTTATCTCTCAGAACTGAGCATGTGGAGAGACGTTCGTTCATCTAGCACAAAGGGAACGGGTTGCAGGAGAAACTTTTACTCTGGTTTCTCAGTCTGTTTCCTAGTGCCGGTTTGAAGTTCCTGCAGTTTTCACTGTAAAACCGAGTTGGAGCTAGTACCTCCCCATATATATGTATGGAGTGGAGTTTGCAACTGAAAAGAAACTTTGTGTTCCCAACAAGCTAGGTGAAGGACGGCTTTCACACACACTTATCTCTCAGAACTGAGCATGTGGAGAGACGTTCGTTCATCTAGCACAAAGGGAACGGGTTGCAGGAGAAACTTTTACTCTGGTTTCTCAGTCTGTTTCCTAGTGCCGGTTTGAAGTTCCTGCAGTTTTCACTGTAAAACCGAGTTGGAGCTAGTACCTCCCCATATATATGTATGGAGTGGAGTTTGCAACTGAAAAGAAACTTTGTGTTCCCAACAAGCTAGGTGAAGGACGGCTTTCACACACACTTATCTCTCAGAACTGAGCATGTGGAGAGACGTTCGTTCATCTAGCACAAAGGGAACGGGTTGCAGGAGAAACTTTTACTCTGGTTTCTCAGTCTGTTTCCTAGTGCCGGTTTGAAGTTCCTGCAGTTTTCACTGTAAAACCGAGTTGGAGCTAGTACCTCCCCATATATATGTATGGAGTGGAGTTTGCAACTGAAAAGAAACTTTGTGTTCCCAACAAGCTAGGTGAAGGACGGCTTTCACACACACTTATCTCTCAGAACTGAGCATGTGGAGAGACGTTCGTTCATCTAGCACAAAGGGAACGGGTTGCAGGAGAAACTTTTACTCTGGTTTCTCAGTCTGTTTCCTAGTGCCGGTTTGAAGTTCCTGCAGTTTTCACTGTAAAACCGAGTTGGAGCTAGTACCTCCCCATATATATGTATGGAGTGGAGTTTGCAACTGAAAAGAAACTTTGTGTTCCCAACAAGCTAGGTGAAGGACGGCTTTCACACACACTTATCTCTCAGAACTGAGCATGTGGAGAGACGTTCGTTCATCTAGCACAAAGGGAACGGGTTGCAGGAGAAACTTTTACTCTGGTTTCTCAGTCTGTTTCCTAGTGCCGGTTTGAAGTTCCTGCAGTTTTCACTGTAAAACCGAGTTGGAGCTAGTACCTCCCCATATATATGTATGGAGTGGAGTTTGCAACTGAAAAGAAACTTTGTGTTCCCAACAAGCTAGGTGAAGGACGGCTTTCACACACACTTATCTCTCAGAACTGAGCATGTGGAGAGACGTTCGTTCATCTAGCACAAAGGGAACGGGTTGCAGGAGAAACTTTTACTCTGGTTTCTCAGTCTGTTTCCTAGTGCCGGTTTGAAGTTCCTGCAGTTTTCACTGTAAAACCGAGTTGGAGCTAGTACCTCCCCATATATATGTATGGAGTGGAGTTTGCAACTGAAAAGAAACTTTGTGTTCCCAACAAGCTAGGTGAAGGACGGCTTTCACACACACTTATCTCTCAGAACTGAGCATGTGGAGAGACGTTCGTTCATCTAGCACAAAGGGAACGGGTTGCAGGAGAAACTTTTACTCTGGTTTCTCAGTCTGTTTCCTAGTGCCGGTTTGAAGTTCCTGCAGTTTTCACTGTAAAACCGAGTTGGAGCTAGTACCTCCCCATATATATGTATGGAGTGGAGTTTGCAACTGAAAAGAAACTTTGTGTTCCCAACAAGCTAGGTGAAGGACGGCTTTCACACACACTTATCTCTCAGAACTGAGCATGTGGAGAGACGTTCGTTCATCTAGCACAAAGGGAACGGGTTGCAGGAGAAACTTTTACTCTGGTTTCTCAGTCTGTTTCCTAGTGCCGGTTTGAAGTTCCTGCAGTTTTCACTGTAAAACCGAGTTGGAGCTAGTACCTCCCCATATATATGTATGGAGTGGAGTTTGCAACTGAAAAGAAACTTTGTGTTCCCAACAAGCTAGGTGAAGGACGGCTTTCACACACACTTATCTCTCAGAACTGAGCATGTGGAGAGACGTTCGTTCATCTAGCACAAAGGGAACGGGTTGCAGGAGAAACTTTTACTCTGGTTTCTCAGTCTGTTTCCTAGTGCCGGTTTGAAGTTCCTGCAGTTTTCACTGTAAAACCGAGTTGGAGCTAGTACCTCCCCATATATATGTATGGAGTGGAGTTTGCAACTGAAAAGAAACTTTGTGTTCCCAACAAGCTAGGTGAAGGACGGCTTTCACACACACTTATCTCTCAGAACTGAGCATGTGGAGAGACGTTCGTTCATCTAGCACAAAGGGAACGGGTTGCAGGAGAAACTTTTACTCTGGTTTCTCAGTCTGTTTCCTAGTGCCGGTTTGAAGTTCCTGCAGTTTTCACTGTAAAACCGAGTTGGAGCTAGTACCTCCCCATATATATGTATGGAGTGGAGTTTGCAACTGAAAAGAAACTTTGTGTTCCCAACAAGCTAGGTGAAGGACGGCTTTCACACACACTTATCTCTCAGAACTGAGCATGTGGAGAGACGTTCGTTCATCTAGCACAAAGGGAACGGGTTGCAGGAGAAACTTTTACTCTGGTTTCTCAGTCTGTTTCCTAGTGCCGGTTTGAAGTTCCTGCAGTTTTCACTGTAAAACCGAGTTGGAGCTAGTACCTCCCCATATATATGTATGGAGTGGAGTTTGCAACTGAAAAGAAACTTTGTGTTCCCAACAAGCTAGGTGAAGGACGGCTTTCACACACACTTATCTCTCAGAACTGAGCATGTGGAGAGACGTTCGTTCATCTAGCACAAAGGGAACGGGTTGCAGGAGAAACTTTTACTCTGGTTTCTCAGTCTGTTTCCTAGTGCCGGTTTGAAGTTCCTGCAGTTTTCACTGTAAAACCGAGTTGGAGCTAGTACCTCCCCATATATATGTATGGAGTGGAGTTTGCAACTGAAAAGAAACTTTGTGTTCCCAACAAGCTAGGTGAAGGACGGCTTTCACACACACTTATCTCTCAGAACTGAGCATGTGGAGAGACGTTCGTTCATCTAGCACAAAGGGAACGGGTTGCAGGAGAAACTTTTACTCTGGTTTCTCAGTCTGTTTCCTAGTGCCGGTTTGAAGTTCCTGCAGTTTTCACTGTAAAACCGAGTTGGAGCTAGTACCTCCCCATATATATGTATGGAGTGGAGTTTGCAACTGAAAAGAAACTTTGTGTTCCCAACAAGCTAGGTGAAGGACGGCTTTCACACACACTTATCTCTCAGAACTGAGCATGTGGAGAGACGTTCGTTCATCTAGCACAAAGGGAACGGGTTGCAGGAGAAACTTTTACTCTGGTTTCTCAGTCTGTTTCCTAGTGCCGGTTTGAAGTTCCTGCAGTTTTCACTGTAAAACCGAGTTGGAGCTAGTACCTCCCCATATATATGTATGGAGTGGAGTTTGCAACTGAAAAGAAACTTTGTGTTCCCAACAAGCTAGGTGAAGGACGGCTTTCACACACACTTATCTCTCAGAACTGAGCATGTGGAGAGACGTTCGTTCATCTAGCACAAAGGGAACGGGTTGCAGGAGAAACTTTTACTCTGGTTTCTCAGTCTGTTTCCTAGTGCCGGTTTGAAGTTCCTGCAGTTTTCACTGTAAAACCGAGTTGGAGCTAGTACCTCCCCATATATATGTATGGAGTGGAGTTTGCAACTGAAAAGAAACTTTGTGTTCCCAACAAGCTAGGTGAAGGACGGCTTTCACACACACTTATCTCTCAGAACTGAGCATGTGGAGAGACGTTCGTTCATCTAGCACAAAGGGAACGGGTTGCAGGAGAAACTTTTACTCTGGTTTCTCAGTCTGTTTCCTAGTGCCGGTTTGAAGTTCCTGCAGTTTTCACTGTAAAACCGAGTTGGAGCTAGTACCTCCCCATATATATGTATGGAGTGGAGTTTGCAACTGAAAAGAAACTTTGTGTTCCCAACAAGCTAGGTGAAGGACGGCTTTCACACACACTTATCTCTCAGAACTGAGCATGTGGAGAGACGTTCGTTCATCTAGCACAAAGGGAACGGGTTGCAGGAGAAACTTTTACTCTGGTTTCTCAGTCTGTTTCCTAGTGCCGGTTTGAAGTTCCTGCAGTTTTCACTGTAAAACCGAGTTGGAGCTAGTACCTCCCCATATATATGTATGGAGTGGAGTTTGCAACTGAAAAGAAACTTTGTGTTCCCAACAAGCTAGGTGAAGGACGGCTTTCACACACACTTATCTCTCAGAACTGAGCATGTGGAGAGACGTTCGTTCATCTAGCACAAAGGGAACGGGTTGCAGGAGAAACTTTTACTCTGGTTTCTCAGTCTGTTTCCTAGTGCCGGTTTGAAGTTCCTGCAGTTTTCACTGTAAAACCGAGTTGGAGCTAGTACCTCCCCATATATATGTATGGAGTGGAGTTTGCAACTGAAAAGAAACTTTGTGTTCCCAACAAGCTAGGTGAAGGACGGCTTTCACACACACTTATCTCTCAGAACTGAGCATGTGGAGAGACGTTCGTTCATCTAGCACAAAGGGAACGGGTTGCAGGAGAAACTTTTACTCTGGTTTCTCAGTCTGTTTCCTAGTGCCGGTTTGAAGTTCCTGCAGTTTTCACTGTAAAACCGAGTTGGAGCTAGTACCTCCCCATATATATGTATGGAGTGGAGTTTGCAACTGAAAAGAAACTTTGTGTTCCCAACAAGCTAGGTGAAGGACGGCTTTCACACACACTTATCTCTCAGAACTGAGCATGTGGAGAGACGTTCGTTCATCTAGCACAAAGGGAACGGGTTGCAGGAGAAACTTTTACTCTGGTTTCTCAGTCTGTTTCCTAGTGCCGGTTTGAAGTTCCTGCAGTTTTCACTGTAAAACCGAGTTGGAGCTAGTACCTCCCCATATATATGTATGGAGTGGAGTTTGCAACTGAAAAGAAACTTTGTGTTCCCAACAAGCTAGGTGAAGGACGGCTTTCACACACACTTATCTCTCAGAACTGAGCATGTGGAGAGACGTTCGTTCATCTAGCACAAAGGGAACGGGTTGCAGGAGAAACTTTTACTCTGGTTTCTCAGTCTGTTTCCTAGTGCCGGTTTGAAGTTCCTGCAGTTTTCACTGTAAAACCGAGTTGGAGCTAGTACCTCCCCATATATATGTATGGAGTGGAGTTTGCAACTGAAAAGAAACTTTGTGTTCCCAACAAGCTAGGTGAAGGACGGCTTTCACACACTTATCTCTCAGAACTGAGCATGTGGAGAGACGTTCGTTCATCTAGCACAAAGGGAACGGGTTGCAGGAGAAACTTTTACTCTGGTTTCTCAGTCTGTTTCCTAGTGCCGGTTTGAAGTTCCTGCAGTTTTCACTGTAAAACCGAGTTGGAGCTAGTACCTCCCCATATATATGTATGGAGTGGAGTTTGCAACTGAAAAGAAACTTTGTGTTCCCAACAAGCTAGGTGAAGGACGGCTTTCACACACACTTATCTCTCAGAACTGAGCATGTGGAGAGACGTTCGTTCATCTAGCACAAAGGGAACGGGTTGCAGGAGAAACTTTTACTCTGGTTTCTCAGTCTGTTTCCTAGTGCCGGTTTGAAGTTCCTGCAGTTTTCACTGTAAAACCGAGTTGGAGCTAGTACCTCCCCATATATATGTATGGAGTGGAGTTTGCAACTGAAAAGAAACTTTGTGTTCCCAACAAGCTAGGTGAAGGACGGCTTTCACACACACTTATCTCTCAGAACTGAGCATGTGGAGAGACGTTCGTTCATCTAGCACAAAGGGAACGGGTTGCAGGAGAAACTTTTACTCTGGTTTCTCAGTCTGTTTCCTAGTGCCGGTTTGAAGTTCCTGCAGTTTTCACTGTAAAACCGAGTTGGAGCTAGTACCTCCCCATATATATGTATGGAGTGGAGTTTGCAACTGAAAAGAAACTTTGTGTTCCCAACAAGCTAGGTGAAGGACGGCTTTCACACACACTTATCTCTCAGAACTGAGCATGTGGAGAGACGTTCGTTCATCTAGCACAAAGGGAACGGGTTGCAGGAGAAACTTTTACTCTGGTTTCTCAGTCTGTTTCCTAGTGCCGGTTTGAAGTTCCTGCAGTTTTCACTGTAAAACCGAGTTGGAGCTAGTACCTCCCCATATATATGTATGGAGTGGAGTTTGCAACTGAAAAGAAACTTTGTGTTCCCAACAAGCTAGGTGAAGGACGGCTTTCACACACACTTATCTCTCAGAACTGAGCATGTGGAGAGACGTTCGTTCATCTAGCACAAAGGGAACGGGTTGCAGGAGAAACTTTTACTCTGGTTTCTCAGTCTGTTTCCTAGTGCCGGTTTGAAGTTCCTGCAGTTTTCACTGTAAAACCGAGTTGGAGCTAGTACCTCCCCATATATATGTATGGAGTGGAGTTTGCAACTGAAAAGAAACTTTGTGTTCCCAACAAGCTAGGTGAAGGACGGCTTTCACACACACTTATCTCTCAGAACTGAGCATGTGGAGAGACGTTCGTTCATCTAGCACAAAGGGAACGGGTTGCAGGAGAAACTTTTACTCTGGTTTCTCAGTCTGTTTCCTAGTGCCGGTTTGAAGTTCCTGCAGTTTTCACTGTAAAACCGAGTTGGAGCTAGTACCTCCCCATATATATGTATGGAGTGGAGTTTGCAACTGAAAAGAAACTTTGTGTTCCCAACAAGCTAGGTGAAGGACGGCTTTCACACACACTTATCTCTCAGAACTGAGCATGTGGAGAGACGTTCGTTCATCTAGCACAAAGGGAACGGGTTGCAGGAGAAACTTTTACTCTGGTTTCTCAGTCTGTTTCCTAGTGCCGGTTTGAAGTTCCTGCAGTTTTCACTGTAAAACCGAGTTGGAGCTAGTACCTCCCCATATATATGTATGGAGTGGAGTTTGCAACTGAAAAGAAACTTTGTGTTCCCAACAAGCTAGGTGAAGGACGGCTTTCACACACACTTATCTCTCAGAACTGAGCATGTGGAGAGACGTTCGTTCATCTAGCACAAAGGGAACGGGTTGCAGGAGAAACTTTTACTCTGGTTTCTCAGTCTGTTTCCTAGTGCCGGTTTGAAGTTCCTGCAGTTTTCACTGTAAAACCGAGTTGGAGCTAGTACCTCCCCATATATATGTATGGAGTGGAGTTTGCAACTGAAAAGAAACTTTGTGTTCCCAACAAGCTAGGTGAAGGACGGCTTTCACACACACTTATCTCTCAGAACTGAGCATGTGGAGAGACGTTCGTTCATCTAGCACAAAGGGAACGGGTTGCAGGAGAAACTTTTACTCTGGTTTCTCAGTCTGTTTCCTAGTGCCGGTTTGAAGTTCCTGCAGTTTTCACTGTAAAACCGAGTTGGAGCTAGTACCTCCCCATATATATGTATGGAGTGGAGTTTGCAACTGAAAAGAAACTTTGTGTTCCCAACAAGCTAGGTGAAGGACGGCTTTCACACACACTTATCTCTCAGAACTGAGCATGTGGAGAGACGTTCGTTCATCTAGCACAAAGGGAACGGGTTGCAGGAGAAACTTTTACTCTGGTTTCTCAGTCTGTTTCCTAGTGCCGGTTTGAAGTTCCTGCAGTTTTCACTGTAAAACCGAGTTGGAGCTAGTACCTCCCCATATATATGTATGGAGTGGAGTTTGCAACTGAAAAGAAACTTTGTGTTCCCAACAAGCTAGGTGAAGGACGGCTTTCACACACACTTATCTCTCAGAACTGAGCATGTGGAGAGACGTTCGTTCATCTAGCACAAAGGGAACGGGTTGCAGGAGAAACTTTTACTCTGGTTTCTCAGTCTGTTTCCTAGTGCCGGTTTGAAGTTCCTGCAGTTTTCACTGTAAAACCGAGTTGGAGCTAGTACCTCCCCATATATATGTATGGAGTGGAGTTTGCAACTGAAAAGAAACTTTGTGTTCCCAACAAGCTAGGTGAAGGACGGCTTTCACACACACTTATCTCTCAGAACTGAGCATGTGGAGAGACGTTCGTTCATCTAGCACAAAGGGAACGGGTTGCAGGAGAAACTTTTACTCTGGTTTCTCAGTCTGTTTCCTAGTGCCGGTTTGAAGTTCCTGCAGTTTTCACTGTAAAACCGAGTTGGAGCTAGTACCTCCCCATATATATGTATGGAGTGGAGTTTGCAACTGAAAAGAAACTTTGTGTTCCCAACAAGCTAGGTGAAGGACGGCTTTCACACACACTTATCTCTCAGAACTGAGCATGTGGAGAGACGTTCGTTCATCTAGCACAAAGGGAACGGGTTGCAGGAGAAACTTTTACTCTGGTTTCTCAGTCTGTTTCCTAGTGCCGGTTTGAAGTTCCTGCAGTTTTCACTGTAAAACCGAGTTGGAGCTAGTACCTCCCCATATATATGTATGGAGTGGAGTTTGCAACTGAAAAGAAACTTTGTGTTCCCAACAAGCTAGGTGAAGGACGGCTTTCACACACACTTATCTCTCAGAACTGAGCATGTGGAGAGACGTTCGTTCATCTAGCACAAAGGGAACGGGTTGCAGGAGAAACTTTTACTCTGGTTTCTCAGTCTGTTTCCTAGTGCCGGTTTGAAGTTCCTGCAGTTTTCACTGTAAAACCGAGTTGGAGCTAGTACCTCCCCATATATATGTATGGAGTGGAGTTTGCAACTGAAAAGAAACTTTGTGTTCCCAACAAGCTAGGTGAAGGACGGCTTTCACACACACTTATCTCTCAGAACTGAGCATGTGGAGAGACGTTCGTTCATCTAGCACAAAGGGAACGGGTTGCAGGAGAAACTTTTACTCTGGTTTCTCAGTCTGTTTCCTAGTGCCGGTTTGAAGTTCCTGCAGTTTTCACTGTAAAACCGAGTTGGAGCTAGTACCTCCCCATATATATGTATGGAGTGGAGTTTGCAACTGAAAAGAAACTTTGTGTTCCCAACAAGCTAGGTGAAGGACGGCTTTCACACACACTTATCTCTCAGAACTGAGCATGTGGAGAGACGTTCGTTCATCTAGCACAAAGGGAACGGGTTGCAGGAGAAACTTTTACTCTGGTTTCTCAGTCTGTTTCCTAGTGCCGGTTTGAAGTTCCTGCAGTTTTCACTGTAAAACCGAGTTGGAGCTAGTACCTCCCCATATATATGTATGGAGTGGAGTTTGCAACTGAAAAGAAACTTTGTGTTCCCAACAAGCTAGGTGAAGGACGGCTTTCACACACACTTATCTCTCAGAACTGAGCATGTGGAGAGACGTTCGTTCATCTAGCACAAAGGGAACGGGTTGCAGGAGAAACTTTTACTCTGGTTTCTCAGTCTGTTTCCTAGTGCCGGTTTGAAGTTCCTGCAGTTTTCACTGTAAAACCGAGTTGGAGCTAGTACCTCCCCATATATATGTATGGAGTGGAGTTTGCAACTGAAAAGAAACTTTGTGTTCCCAACAAGCTAGGTGAAGGACGGCTTTCACACACACTTATCTCTCAGAACTGAGCATGTGGAGAGACGTTCGTTCATCTAGCACAAAGGGAACGGGTTGCAGGAGAAACTTTTACTCTGGTTTCTCAGTCTGTTTCCTAGTGCCGGTTTGAAGTTCCTGCAGTTTTCACTGTAAAACCGAGTTGGAGCTAGTACCTCCCCATATATATGTATGGAGTGGAGTTTGCAACTGAAAAGAAACTTTGTGTTCCCAACAAGCTAGGTGAAGGACGGCTTTCACACACACTTATCTCTCAGAACTGAGCATGTGGAGAGACGTTCGTTCATCTAGCACAAAGGGAACGGGTTGCAGGAGAAACTTTTACTCTGGTTTCTCAGTCTGTTTCCTAGTGCCGGTTTGAAGTTCCTGCAGTTTTCACTGTAAAACCGAGTTGGAGCTAGTACCTCCCCATATATATGTATGGAGTGGAGTTTGCAACTGAAAAGAAACTTTGTGTTCCCAACAAGCTAGGTGAAGGACGGCTTTCACACACACTTATCTCTCAGAACTGAGCATGTGGAGAGACGTTCGTTCATCTAGCACAAAGGGAACGGGTTGCAGGAGAAACTTTTACTCTGGTTTCTCAGTCTGTTTCCTAGTGCCGGTTTGAAGTTCCTGCAGTTTTCACTGTAAAACCGAGTTGGAGCTAGTACCTCCCCATATATATGTATGGAGTGGAGTTTGCAACTGAAAAGAAACTTTGTGTTCCCAACAAGCTAGGTGAAGGACGGCTTTCACACACACTTATCTCTCAGAACTGAGCATGTGGAGAGACGTTCGTTCATCTAGCACAAAGGGAACGGGTTGCAGGAGAAACTTTTACTCTGGTTTCTCAGTCTGTTTCCTAGTGCCGGTTTGAAGTTCCTGCAGTTTTCACTGTAAAACCGAGTTGGAGCTAGTACCTCCCCATATATATGTATGGAGTGGAGTTTGCAACTGAAAAGAAACTTTGTGTTCCCAACAAGCTAGGTGAAGGACGGCTTTCACACACACTTATCTCTCAGAACTGAGCATGTGGAGAGACGTTCGTTCATCTAGCACAAAGGGAACGGGTTGCAGGAGAAACTTTTACTCTGGTTTCTCAGTCTGTTTCCTAGTGCCGGTTTGAAGTTCCTGCAGTTTTCACTGTAAAACCGAGTTGGAGCTAGTACCTCCCCATATATATGTATGGAGTGGAGTTTGCAACTGAAAAGAAACTTTGTGTTCCCAACAAGCTAGGTGAAGGACGGCTTTCACACACACTTATCTCTCAGAACTGAGCATGTGGAGAGACGTTCGTTCATCTAGCACAAAGGGAACGGGTTGCAGGAGAAACTTTTACTCTGGTTTCTCAGTCTGTTTCCTAGTGCCGGTTTGAAGTTCCTGCAGTTTTCACTGTAAAACCGAGTTGGAGCTAGTACCTCCCCATATATATGTATGGAGTGGAGTTTGCAACTGAAAAGAAACTTTGTGTTCCCAACAAGCTAGGTGAAGGACGGCTTTCACACACACTTATCTCTCAGAACTGAGCATGTGGAGAGACGTTCGTTCATCTAGCACAAAGGGAACGGGTTGCAGGAGAAACTTTTACTCTGGTTTCTCAGTCTGTTTCCTAGTGCCGGTTTGAAGTTCCTGCAGTTTTCACTGTAAAACCGAGTTGGAGCTAGTACCTCCCCATATATATGTATGGAGTGGAGTTTGCAACTGAAAAGAAACTTTGTGTTCCCAACAAGCTAGGTGAAGGACGGCTTTCACACACACTTATCTCTCAGAACTGAGCATGTGGAGAGACGTTCGTTCATCTAGCACAAAGGGAACGGGTTGCAGGAGAAACTTTTACTCTGGTTTCTCAGTCTGTTTCCTAGTGCCGGTTTGAAGTTCCTGCAGTTTTCACTGTAAAACCGAGTTGGAGCTAGTACCTCCCCATATATATGTATGGAGTGGAGTTTGCAACTGAAAAGAAACTTTGTGTTCCCAACAAGCTAGGTGAAGGACGGCTTTCACACACACTTATCTCTCAGAACTGAGCATGTGGAGAGACGTTCGTTCATCTAGCACAAAGGGAACGGGTTGCAGGAGAAACTTTTACTCTGGTTTCTCAGTCTGTTTCCTAGTGCCGGTTTGAAGTTCCTGCAGTTTTCACTGTAAAACCGAGTTGGAGCTAGTACCTCCCCATATATATGTATGGAGTGGAGTTTGCAACTGAAAAGAAACTTTGTGTTCCCAACAAGCTAGGTGAAGGACGGCTTTCACACACACTTATCTCTCAGAACTGAGCATGTGGAGAGACGTTCGTTCATCTAGCACAAAGGGAACGGGTTGCAGGAGAAACTTTTACTCTGGTTTCTCAGTCTGTTTCCTAGTGCCGGTTTGAAGTTCCTGCAGTTTTCACTGTAAAACCGAGTTGGAGCTAGTACCTCCCCATATATATGTATGGAGTGGAGTTTGCAACTGAAAAGAAACTTTGTGTTCCCAACAAGCTAGGTGAAGGACGGCTTTCACACACACTTATCTCTCAGAACTGAGCATGTGGAGAGACGTTCGTTCATCTAGCACAAAGGGAACGGGTTGCAGGAGAAACTTTTACTCTGGTTTCTCAGTCTGTTTCCTAGTGCCGGTTTGAAGTTCCTGCAGTTTTCACTGTAAAACCGAGTTGGAGCTAGTACCTCCCCATATATATGTATGGAGTGGAGTTTGCAACTGAAAAGAAACTTTGTGTTCCCAACAAGCTAGGTGAAGGACGGCTTTCACACACACTTATCTCTCAGAACTGAGCATGTGGAGAGACGTTCGTTCATCTAGCACAAAGGGAACGGGTTGCAGGAGAAACTTTTACTCTGGTTTCTCAGTCTGTTTCCTAGTGCCGGTTTGAAGTTCCTGCAGTTTTCACTGTAAAACCGAGTTGGAGCTAGTACCTCCCCATATATATGTATGGAGTGGAGTTTGCAACTGAAAAGAAACTTTGTGTTCCCAACAAGCTAGGTGAAGGACGGCTTTCACACACACTTATCTCTCAGAACTGAGCATGTGGAGAGACGTTCGTTCATCTAGCACAAAGGGAACGGGTTGCAGGAGAAACTTTTACTCTGGTTTCTCAGTCTGTTTCCTAGTGCCGGTTTGAAGTTCCTGCAGTTTTCACTGTAAAACCGAGTTGGAGCTAGTACCTCCCCATATATATGTATGGAGTGGAGTTTGCAACTGAAAAGAAACTTTGTGTTCCCAACAAGCTAGGTGAAGGACGGCTTTCACACACACTTATCTCTCAGAACTGAGCATGTGGAGAGACGTTCGTTCATCTAGCACAAAGGGAACGGGTTGCAGGAGAAACTTTTACTCTGGTTTCTCAGTCTGTTTCCTAGTGCCGGTTTGAAGTTCCTGCAGTTTTCACTGTAAAACCGAGTTGGAGCTAGTACCTCCCCATATATATGTATGGAGTGGAGTTTGCAACTGAAAAGAAACTTTGTGTTCCCAACAAGCTAGGTGAAGGACGGCTTTCACACACACTTATCTCTCAGAACTGAGCATGTGGAGAGACGTTCGTTCATCTAGCACAAAGGGAACGGGTTGCAGGAGAAACTTTTACTCTGGTTTCTCAGTCTGTTTCCTAGTGCCGGTTTGAAGTTCCTGCAGTTTTCACTGTAAAACCGAGTTGGAGCTAGTACCTCCCCATATATATGTATGGAGTGGAGTTTGCAACTGAAAAGAAACTTTGTGTTCCCAACAAGCTAGGTGAAGGACGGCTTTCACACACACTTATCTCTCAGAACTGAGCATGTGGAGAGACGTTCGTTCATCTAGCACAAAGGGAACGGGTTGCAGGAGAAACTTTTACTCTGGTTTCTCAGTCTGTTTCCTAGTGCCGGTTTGAAGTTCCTGCAGTTTTCACTGTAAAACCGAGTTGGAGCTAGTACCTCCCCATATATATGTATGGAGTGGAGTTTGCAACTGAAAAGAAACTTTGTGTTCCCAACAAGCTAGGTGAAGGACGGCTTTCACACACACTTATCTCTCAGAACTGAGCATGTGGAGAGACGTTCGTTCATCTAGCACAAAGGGAACGGGTTGCAGGAGAAACTTTTACTCTGGTTTCTCAGTCTGTTTCCTAGTGCCGGTTTGAAGTTCCTGCAGTTTTCACTGTAAAACCGAGTTGGAGCTAGTACCTCCCCATATATATGTATGGAGTGGAGTTTGCAACTGAAAAGAAACTTTGTGTTCCCAACAAGCTAGGTGAAGGACGGCTTTCACACACACTTATCTCTCAGAACTGAGCATGTGGAGAGACGTTCGTTCATCTAGCACAAAGGGAACGGGTTGCAGGAGAAACTTTTACTCTGGTTTCTCAGTCTGTTTCCTAGTGCCGGTTTGAAGTTCCTGCAGTTTTCACTGTAAAACCGAGTTGGAGCTAGTACCTCCCCATATATATGTATGGAGTGGAGTTTGCAACTGAAAAGAAACTTTGTGTTCCCAACAAGCTAGGTGAAGGACGGCTTTCACACACACTTATCTCTCAGAACTGAGCATGTGGAGAGACGTTCGTTCATCTAGCACAAAGGGAACGGGTTGCAGGAGAAACTTTTACTCTGGTTTCTCAGTCTGTTTCCTAGTGCCGGTTTGAAGTTCCTGCAGTTTTCACTGTAAAACCGAGTTGGAGCTAGTACCTCCCCATATATATGTATGGAGTGGAGTTTGCAACTGAAAAGAAACTTTGTGTTCCCAACAAGCTAGGTGAAGGACGGCTTTCACACACACTTATCTCTCAGAACTGAGCATGTGGAGAGACGTTCGTTCATCTAGCACAAAGGGAACGGGTTGCAGGAGAAACTTTTACTCTGGTTTCTCAGTCTGTTTCCTAGTGCCGGTTTGAAGTTCCTGCAGTTTTCACTGTAAAACCGAGTTGGAGCTAGTACCTCCCCATATATATGTATGGAGTGGAGTTTGCAACTGAAAAGAAACTTTGTGTTCCCAACAAGCTAGGTGAAGGACGGCTTTCACACACACTTATCTCTCAGAACTGAGCATGTGGAGAGACGTTCGTTCATCTAGCACAAAGGGAACGGGTTGCAGGAGAAACTTTTACTCTGGTTTCTCAGTCTGTTTCCTAGTGCCGGTTTGAAGTTCCTGCAGTTTTCACTGTAAAACCGAGTTGGAGCTAGTACCTCCCCATATATATGTATGGAGTGGAGTTTGCAACTGAAAAGAAACTTTGTGTTCCCAACAAGCTAGGTGAAGGACGGCTTTCACACACACTTATCTCTCAGAACTGAGCATGTGGAGAGACGTTCGTTCATCTAGCACAAAGGGAACGGGTTGCAGGAGAAACTTTTACTCTGGTTTCTCAGTCTGTTTCCTAGTGCCGGTTTGAAGTTCCTGCAGTTTTCACTGTAAAACCGAGTTGGAGCTAGTACCTCCCCATATATATGTATGGAGTGGAGTTTGCAACTGAAAAGAAACTTTGTGTTCCCAACAAGCTAGGTGAAGGACGGCTTTCACACACACTTATCTCTCAGAACTGAGCATGTGGAGAGACGTTCGTTCATCTAGCACAAAGGGAACGGGTTGCAGGAGAAACTTTTACTCTGGTTTCTCAGTCTGTTTCCTAGTGCCGGTTTGAAGTTCCTGCAGTTTTCACTGTAAAACCGAGTTGGAGCTAGTACCTCCCCATATATATGTATGGAGTGGAGTTTGCAACTGAAAAGAAACTTTGTGTTCCCAACAAGCTAGGTGAAGGACGGCTTTCACACACACTTATCTCTCAGAACTGAGCATGTGGAGAGACGTTCGTTCATCTAGCACAAAGGGAACGGGTTGCAGGAGAAACTTTTACTCTGGTTTCTCAGTCTGTTTCCTAGTGCCGGTTTGAAGTTCCTGCAGTTTTCACTGTAAAACCGAGTTGGAGCTAGTACCTCCCCATATATATGTATGGAGTGGAGTTTGCAACTGAAAAGAAACTTTGTGTTCCCAACAAGCTAGGTGAAGGACGGCTTTCACACACACTTATCTCTCAGAACTGAGCATGTGGAGAGACGTTCGTTCATCTAGCACAAAGGGAACGGGTTGCAGGAGAAACTTTTACTCTGGTTTCTCAGTCTGTTTCCTAGTGCCGGTTTGAAGTTCCTGCAGTTTTCACTGTAAAACCGAGTTGGAGCTAGTACCTCCCCATATATATGTATGGAGTGGAGTTTGCAACTGAAAAGAAACTTTGTGTTCCCAACAAGCTAGGTGAAGGACGGCTTTCACACACACTTATCTCTCAGAACTGAGCATGTGGAGAGACGTTCGTTCATCTAGCACAAAGGGAACGGGTTGCAGGAGAAACTTTTACTCTGGTTTCTCAGTCTGTTTCCTAGTGCCGGTTTGAAGTTCCTGCAGTTTTCACTGTAAAACCGAGTTGGAGCTAGTACCTCCCCATATATATGTATGGAGTGGAGTTTGCAACTGAAAAGAAACTTTGTGTTCCCAACAAGCTAGGTGAAGGACGGCTTTCACACACACTTATCTCTCAGAACTGAGCATGTGGAGAGACGTTCGTTCATCTAGCACAAAGGGAACGGGTTGCAGGAGAAACTTTTACTCTGGTTTCTCAGTCTGTTTCCTAGTGCCGGTTTGAAGTTCCTGCAGTTTTCACTGTAAAACCGAGTTGGAGCTAGTACCTCCCCATATATGTATGGAGTGGAGTTTGCAACTGAAAAGAAACTTTGTGTTCCCAACAAGCTAGGTGAAGGACGGCTTTCACACACACTTATCTCTCAGAACTGAGCATGTGGAGAGACGTTCGTTCATCTAGCACAAAGGGAACGGGTTGCAGGAGAAACTTTTACTCTGGTTTCTCAGTCTGTTTCCTAGTGCCGGTTTGAAGTTCCTGCAGTTTTCACTGTAAAACCGAGTTGGAGCTAGTACCTCCCCATATATATGTATGGAGTGGAGTTTGCAACTGAAAAGAAACTTTGTGTTCCCAACAAGCTAGGTGAAGGACGGCTTTCACACACACTTATCTCTCAGAACTGAGCATGTGGAGAGACGTTCGTTCATCTAGCACAAAGGGAACGGGTTGCAGGAGAAACTTTTACTCTGGTTTCTCAGTCTGTTTCCTAGTGCCGGTTTGAAGTTCCTGCAGTTTTCACTGTAAAACCGAGTTGGAGCTAGTACCTCCCCATATATATGTATGGAGTGGAGTTTGCAACTGAAAAGAAACTTTGTGTTCCCAACAAGCTAGGTGAAGGACGGCTTTCACACACACTTATCTCTCAGAACTGAGCATGTGGAGAGACGTTCGTTCATCTAGCACAAAGGGAACGGGTTGCAGGAGAAACTTTTACTCTGGTTTCTCAGTCTGTTTCCTAGTGCCGGTTTGAAGTTCCTGCAGTTTTCACTGTAAAACCGAGTTGGAGCTAGTACCTCCCCATATATATGTATGGAGTGGAGTTTGCAACTGAAAAGAAACTTTGTGTTCCCAACAAGCTAGGTGAAGGACGGCTTTCACACACACTTATCTCTCAGAACTGAGCATGTGGAGAGACGTTCGTTCATCTAGCACAAAGGGAACGGGTTGCAGGAGAAACTTTTACTCTGGTTTCTCAGTCTGTTTCCTAGTGCCGGTTTGAAGTTCCTGCAGTTTTCACTGTAAAACCGAGTTGGAGCTAGTACCTCCCCATATATATGTATGGAGTGGAGTTTGCAACTGAAAAGAAACTTTGTGTTCCCAACAAGCTAGGTGAAGGACGGCTTTCACACACACTTATCTCTCAGAACTGAGCATGTGGAGAGACGTTCGTTCATCTAGCACAAAGGGAACGGGTTGCAGGAGAAACTTTTACTCTGGTTTCTCAGTCTGTTTCCTAGTGCCGGTTTGAAGTTCCTGCAGTTTTCACTGTAAAACCGAGTTGGAGCTAGTACCTCCCCATATATATGTATGGAGTGGAGTTTGCAACTGAAAAGAAACTTTGTGTTCCCAACAAGCTAGGTGAAGGACGGCTTTCACACACACTTATCTCTCAGAACTGAGCATGTGGAGAGACGTTCGTTCATCTAGCACAAAGGGAACGGGTTGCAGGAGAAACTTTTACTCTGGTTTCTCAGTCTGTTTCCTAGTGCCGGTTTGAAGTTCCTGCAGTTTTCACTGTAAAACCGAGTTGGAGCTAGTACCTCCCCATATATATGTATGGAGTGGAGTTTGCAACTGAAAAGAAACTTTGTGTTCCCAACAAGCTAGGTGAAGGACGGCTTTCACACACACTTATCTCTCAGAACTGAGCATGTGGAGAGACGTTCGTTCATCTAGCACAAAGGGAACGGGTTGCAGGAGAAACTTTTACTCTGGTTTCTCAGTCTGTTTCCTAGTGCCGGTTTGAAGTTCCTGCAGTTTTCACTGTAAAACCGAGTTGGAGCTAGTACCTCCCCATATATATGTATGGAGTGGAGTTTGCAACTGAAAAGAAACTTTGTGTTCCCAACAAGCTAGGTGAAGGACGGCTTTCACACACACTTATCTCTCAGAACTGAGCATGTGGAGAGACGTTCGTTCATCTAGCACAAAGGGAACGGGTTGCAGGAGAAACTTTTACTCTGGTTTCTCAGTCTGTTTCCTAGTGCCGGTTTGAAGTTCCTGCAGTTTTCACTGTAAAACCGAGTTGGAGCTAGTACCTCCCCATATATATGTATGGAGTGGAGTTTGCAACTGAAAAGAAACTTTGTGTTCCCAACAAGCTAGGTGAAGGACGGCTTTCACACACACTTATCTCTCAGAACTGAGCATGTGGAGAGACGTTCGTTCATCTAGCACAAAGGGAACGGGTTGCAGGAGAAACTTTTACTCTGGTTTCTCAGTCTGTTTCCTAGTGCCGGTTTGAAGTTCCTGCAGTTTTCACTGTAAAACCGAGTTGGAGCTAGTACCTCCCCATATATATGTATGGAGTGGAGTTTGCAACTGAAAAGAAACTTTGTGTTCCCAACAAGCTAGGTGAAGGACGGCTTTCACACACACTTATCTCTCAGAACTGAGCATGTGGAGAGACGTTCGTTCATCTAGCACAAAGGGAACGGGTTGCAGGAGAAACTTTTACTCTGGTTTCTCAGTCTGTTTCCTAGTGCCGGTTTGAAGTTCCTGCAGTTTTCACTGTAAAACCGAGTTGGAGCTAGTACCTCCCCATATATATGTATGGAGTGGAGTTTGCAACTGAAAAGAAACTTTGTGTTCCCAACAAGCTAGGTGAAGGACGGCTTTCACACACACTTATCTCTCAGAACTGAGCATGTGGAGAGACGTTCGTTCATCTAGCACAAAGGGAACGGGTTGCAGGAGAAACTTTTACTCTGGTTTCTCAGTCTGTTTCCTAGTGCCGGTTTGAAGTTCCTGCAGTTTTCACTGTAAAACCGAGTTGGAGCTAGTACCTCCCCATATATATGTATGGAGTGGAGTTTGCAACTGAAAAGAAACTTTGTGTTCCCAACAAGCTAGGTGAAGGACGGCTTTCACACACACTTATCTCTCAGAACTGAGCATGTGGAGAGACGTTCGTTCATCTAGCACAAAGGGAACGGGTTGCAGGAGAAACTTTTACTCTGGTTTCTCAGTCTGTTTCCTAGTGCCGGTTTGAAGTTCCTGCAGTTTTCACTGTAAAACCGAGTTGGAGCTAGTACCTCCCCATATATATGTATGGAGTGGAGTTTGCAACTGAAAAGAAACTTTGTGTTCCCAACAAGCTAGGTGAAGGACGGCTTTCACACACACTTATCTCTCAGAACTGAGCATGTGGAGAGACGTTCGTTCATCTAGCACAAAGGGAACGGGTTGCAGGAGAAACTTTTACTCTGGTTTCTCAGTCTGTTTCCTAGTGCCGGTTTGAAGTTCCTGCAGTTTTCACTGTAAAACCGAGTTGGAGCTAGTACCTCCCCATATATGTATGGAGTGGAGTTTGCAACTGAAAAGAAACTTTGTGTTCCCAACAAGCTAGGTGAAGGACGGCTTTCACACACACTTATCTCTCAGAACTGAGCATGTGGAGAGACGTTCGTTCATCTAGCACAAAGGGAACGGGTTGCAGGAGAAACTTTTACTCTGGTTTCTCAGTCTGTTTCCTAGTGCCGGTTTGAAGTTCCTGCAGTTTTCACTGTAAAACCGAGTTGGAGCTAGTACCTCCCCATATATATGTATGGAGTGGAGTTTGCAACTGAAAAGAAACTTTGTGTTCCCAACAAGCTAGGTGAAGGACGGCTTTCACACACACTTATCTCTCAGAACTGAGCATGTGGAGAGACGTTCGTTCATCTAGCACAAAGGGAACGGGTTGCAGGAGAAACTTTTACTCTGGTTTCTCAGTCTGTTTCCTAGTGCCGGTTTGAAGTTCCTGCAGTTTTCACTGTAAAACCGAGTTGGAGCTAGTACCTCCCCATATATATGTATGGAGTGGAGTTTGCAACTGAAAAGAAACTTTGTGTTCCCAACAAGCTAGGTGAAGGACGGCTTTCACACACACTTATCTCTCAGAACTGAGCATGTGGAGAGACGTTCGTTCATCTAGCACAAAGGGAACGGGTTGCAGGAGAAACTTTTACTCTGGTTTCTCAGTCTGTTTCCTAGTGCCGGTTTGAAGTTCCTGCAGTTTTCACTGTAAAACCGAGTTGGAGCTAGTACCTCCCCATATATATGTATGGAGTGGAGTTTGCAACTGAAAAGAAACTTTGTGTTCCCAACAAGCTAGGTGAAGGACGGCTTTCACACACACTTATCTCTCAGAACTGAGCATGTGGAGAGACGTTCGTTCATCTAGCACAAAGGGAACGGGTTGCAGGAGAAACTTTTACTCTGGTTTCTCAGTCTGTTTCCTAGTGCCGGTTTGAAGTTCCTGCAGTTTTCACTGTAAAACCGAGTTGGAGCTAGTACCTCCCCATATATATGTATGGAGTGGAGTTTGCAACTGAAAAGAAACTTTGTGTTCCCAACAAGCTAGGTGAAGGACGGCTTTCACACACACTTATCTCTCAGAACTGAGCATGTGGAGAGACGTTCGTTCATCTAGCACAAAGGGAACGGGTTGCAGGAGAAACTTTTACTCTGGTTTCTCAGTCTGTTTCCTAGTGCCGGTTTGAAGTTCCTGCAGTTTTCACTGTAAAACCGAGTTGGAGCTAGTACCTCCCCATATATATGTATGGAGTGGAGTTTGCAACTGAAAAGAAACTTTGTGTTCCCAACAAGCTAGGTGAAGGACGGCTTTCACACACACTTATCTCTCAGAACTGAGCATGTGGAGAGACGTTCGTTCATCTAGCACAAAGGGAACGGGTTGCAGGAGAAACTTTTACTCTGGTTTCTCAGTCTGTTTCCTAGTGCCGGTTTGAAGTTCCTGCAGTTTTCACTGTAAAACCGAGTTGGAGCTAGTACCTCCCCATATATATGTATGGAGTGGAGTTTGCAACTGAAAAGAAACTTTGTGTTCCCAACAAGCTAGGTGAAGGACGGCTTTCACACACACTTATCTCTCAGAACTGAGCATGTGGAGAGACGTTCGTTCATCTAGCACAAAGGGAACGGGTTGCAGGAGAAACTTTTACTCTGGTTTCTCAGTCTGTTTCCTAGTGCCGGTTTGAAGTTCCTGCAGTTTTCACTGTAAAACCGAGTTGGAGCTAGTACCTCCCCATATATATGTATGGAGTGGAGTTTGCAACTGAAAAGAAACTTTGTGTTCCCAACAAGCTAGGTGAAGGACGGCTTTCACACACACTTATCTCTCAGAACTGAGCATGTGGAGAGACGTTCGTTCATCTAGCACAAAGGGAACGGGTTGCAGGAGAAACTTTTACTCTGGTTTCTCAGTCTGTTTCCTAGTGCCGGTTTGAAGTTCCTGCAGTTTTCACTGTAAAACCGAGTTGGAGCTAGTACCTCCCCATATATATGTATGGAGTGGAGTTTGCAACTGAAAAGAAACTTTGTGTTCCCAACAAGCTAGGTGAAGGACGGCTTTCACACACACTTATCTCTCAGAACTGAGCATGTGGAGAGACGTTCGTTCATCTAGCACAAAGGGAACGGGTTGCAGGAGAAACTTTTACTCTGGTTTCTCAGTCTGTTTCCTAGTGCCGGTTTGAAGTTCCTGCAGTTTTCACTGTAAAACCGAGTTGGAGCTAGTACCTCCCCATATATATGTATGGAGTGGAGTTTGCAACTGAAAAGAAACTTTGTGTTCCCAACAAGCTAGGTGAAGGACGGCTTTCACACACACTTATCTCTCAGAACTGAGCATGTGGAGAGACGTTCGTTCATCTAGCACAAAGGGAACGGGTTGCAGGAGAAACTTTTACTCTGGTTTCTCAGTCTGTTTCCTAGTGCCGGTTTGAAGTTCCTGCAGTTTTCACTGTAAAACCGAGTTGGAGCTAGTACCTCCCCATATATATGTATGGAGTGGAGTTTGCAACTGAAAAGAAACTTTGTGTTCCCAACAAGCTAGGTGAAGGACGGCTTTCACACACACTTATCTCTCAGAACTGAGCATGTGGAGAGACGTTCGTTCATCTAGCACAAAGGGAACGGGTTGCAGGAGAAACTTTTACTCTGGTTTCTCAGTCTGTTTCCTAGTGCCGGTTTGAAGTTCCTGCAGTTTTCACTGTAAAACCGAGTTGGAGCTAGTACCTCCCCATATATATGTATGGAGTGGAGTTTGCAACTGAAAAGAAACTTTGTGTTCCCAACAAGCTAGGTGAAGGACGGCTTTCACACACACTTATCTCTCAGAACTGAGCATGTGGAGAGACGTTCGTTCATCTAGCACAAAGGGAACGGGTTGCAGGAGAAACTTTTACTCTGGTTTCTCAGTCTGTTTCCTAGTGCCGGTTTGAAGTTCCTGCAGTTTTCACTGTAAAACCGAGTTGGAGCTAGTACCTCCCCATATATATGTATGGAGTGGAGTTTGCAACTGAAAAGAAACTTTGTGTTCCCAACAAGCTAGGTGAAGGACGGCTTTCACACACACTTATCTCTCAGAACTGAGCATGTGGAGAGACGTTCGTTCATCTAGCACAAAGGGAACGGGTTGCAGGAGAAACTTTTACTCTGGTTTCTCAGTCTGTTTCCTAGTGCCGGTTTGAAGTTCCTGCAGTTTTCACTGTAAAACCGAGTTGGAGCTAGTACCTCCCCATATATATGTATGGAGTGGAGTTTGCAACTGAAAAGAAACTTTGTGTTCCCAACAAGCTAGGTGAAGGACGGCTTTCACACACACTTATCTCTCAGAACTGAGCATGTGGAGAGACGTTCGTTCATCTAGCACAAAGGGAACGGGTTGCAGGAGAAACTTTTACTCTGGTTTCTCAGTCTGTTTCCTAGTGCCGGTTTGAAGTTCCTGCAGTTTTCACTGTAAAACCGAGTTGGAGCTAGTACCTCCCCATATATATGTATGGAGTGGAGTTTGCAACTGAAAAGAAACTTTGTGTTCCCAACAAGCTAGGTGAAGGACGGCTTTCACACACACTTATCTCTCAGAACTGAGCATGTGGAGAGACGTTCGTTCATCTAGCACAAAGGGAACGGGTTGCAGGAGAAACTTTTACTCTGGTTTCTCAGTCTGTTTCCTAGTGCCGGTTTGAAGTTCCTGCAGTTTTCACTGTAAAACCGAGTTGGAGCTAGTACCTCCCCATATATATGTATGGAGTGGAGTTTGCAACTGAAAAGAAACTTTGTGTTCCCAACAAGCTAGGTGAAGGACGGCTTTCACACACACTTATCTCTCAGAACTGAGCATGTGGAGAGACGTTCGTTCATCTAGCACAAAGGGAACGGGTTGCAGGAGAAACTTTTACTCTGGTTTCTCAGTCTGTTTCCTAGTGCCGGTTTGAAGTTCCTGCAGTTTTCACTGTAAAACCGAGTTGGAGCTAGTACCTCCCCATATATATGTATGGAGTGGAGTTTGCAACTGAAAAGAAACTTTGTGTTCCCAACAAGCTAGGTGAAGGACGGCTTTCACACACACTTATCTCTCAGAACTGAGCATGTGGAGAGACGTTCGTTCATCTAGCACAAAGGGAACGGGTTGCAGGAGAAACTTTTACTCTGGTTTCTCAGTCTGTTTCCTAGTGCCGGTTTGAAGTTCCTGCAGTTTTCACTGTAAAACCGAGTTGGAGCTAGTACCTCCCCATATATATGTATGGAGTGGAGTTTGCAACTGAAAAGAAACTTTGTGTTCCCAACAAGCTAGGTGAAGGACGGCTTTCACACACACTTATCTCTCAGAACTGAGCATGTGGAGAGACGTTCGTTCATCTAGCACAAAGGGAACGGGTTGCAGGAGAAACTTTTACTCTGGTTTCTCAGTCTGTTTCCTAGTGCCGGTTTGAAGTTCCTGCAGTTTTCACTGTAAAACCGAGTTGGAGCTAGTACCTCCCCATATATATGTATGGAGTGGAGTTTGCAACTGAAAAGAAACTTTGTGTTCCCAACAAGCTAGGTGAAGGACGGCTTTCACACACACTTATCTCTCAGAACTGAGCATGTGGAGAGACGTTCGTTCATCTAGCACAAAGGGAACGGGTTGCAGGAGAAACTTTTACTCTGGTTTCTCAGTCTGTTTCCTAGTGCCGGTTTGAAGTTCCTGCAGTTTTCACTGTAAAACCGAGTTGGAGCTAGTACCTCCCCATATATATGTATGGAGTGGAGTTTGCAACTGAAAAGAAACTTTGTGTTCCCAACAAGCTAGGTGAAGGACGGCTTTCACACACACTTATCTCTCAGAACTGAGCATGTGGAGAGACGTTCGTTCATCTAGCACAAAGGGAACGGGTTGCAGGAGAAACTTTTACTCTGGTTTCTCAGTCTGTTTCCTAGTGCCGGTTTGAAGTTCCTGCAGTTTTCACTGTAAAACCGAGTTGGAGCTAGTACCTCCCCATATATATGTATGGAGTGGAGTTTGCAACTGAAAAGAAACTTTGTGTTCCCAACAAGCTAGGTGAAGGACGGCTTTCACACACACTTATCTCTCAGAACTGAGCATGTGGAGAGACGTTCGTTCATCTAGCACAAAGGGAACGGGTTGCAGGAGAAACTTTTACTCTGGTTTCTCAGTCTGTTTCCTAGTGCCGGTTTGAAGTTCCTGCAGTTTTCACTGTAAAACCGAGTTGGAGCTAGTACCTCCCCATATATATGTATGGAGTGGAGTTTGCAACTGAAAAGAAACTTTGTGTTCCCAACAAGCTAGGTGAAGGACGGCTTTCACACACACTTATCTCTCAGAACTGAGCATGTGGAGAGACGTTCGTTCATCTAGCACAAAGGGAACGGGTTGCAGGAGAAACTTTTACTCTGGTTTCTCAGTCTGTTTCCTAGTGCCGGTTTGAAGTTCCTGCAGTTTTCACTGTAAAACCGAGTTGGAGCTAGTACCTCCCCATATATATGTATGGAGTGGAGTTTGCAACTGAAAAGAAACTTTGTGTTCCCAACAAGCTAGGTGAAGGACGGCTTTCACACACACTTATCTCTCAGAACTGAGCATGTGGAGAGACGTTCGTTCATCTAGCACAAAGGGAACGGGTTGCAGGAGAAACTTTTACTCTGGTTTCTCAGTCTGTTTCCTAGTGCCGGTTTGAAGTTCCTGCAGTTTTCACTGTAAAACCGAGTTGGAGCTAGTACCTCCCCATATATATGTATGGAGTGGAGTTTGCAACTGAAAAGAAACTTTGTGTTCCCAACAAGCTAGGTGAAGGACGGCTTTCACACACACTTATCTCTCAGAACTGAGCATGTGGAGAGACGTTCGTTCATCTAGCACAAAGGGAACGGGTTGCAGGAGAAACTTTTACTCTGGTTTCTCAGTCTGTTTCCTAGTGCCGGTTTGAAGTTCCTGCAGTTTTCACTGTAAAACCGAGTTGGAGCTAGTACCTCCCCATATATATGTATGGAGTGGAGTTTGCAACTGAAAAGAAACTTTGTGTTCCCAACAAGCTAGGTGAAGGACGGCTTTCACACACACTTATCTCTCAGAACTGAGCATGTGGAGAGACGTTCGTTCATCTAGCACAAAGGGAACGGGTTGCAGGAGAAACTTTTACTCTGGTTTCTCAGTCTGTTTCCTAGTGCCGGTTTGAAGTTCCTGCAGTTTTCACTGTAAAACCGAGTTGGAGCTAGTACCTCCCCATATATATGTATGGAGTGGAGTTTGCAACTGAAAAGAAACTTTGTGTTCCCAACAAGCTAGGTGAAGGACGGCTTTCACACACACTTATCTCTCAGAACTGAGCATGTGGAGAGACGTTCGTTCATCTAGCACAAAGGGAACGGGTTGCAGGAGAAACTTTTACTCTGGTTTCTCAGTCTGTTTCCTAGTGCCGGTTTGAAGTTCCTGCAGTTTTCACTGTAAAACCGAGTTGGAGCTAGTACCTCCCCATATATATGTATGGAGTGGAGTTTGCAACTGAAAAGAAACTTTGTGTTCCCAACAAGCTAGGTGAAGGACGGCTTTCACACACACTTATCTCTCAGAACTGAGCATGTGGAGAGACGTTCGTTCATCTAGCACAAAGGGAACGGGTTGCAGGAGAAACTTTTACTCTGGTTTCTCAGTCTGTTTCCTAGTGCCGGTTTGAAGTTCCTGCAGTTTTCACTGTAAAACCGAGTTGGAGCTAGTACCTCCCCATATATATGTATGGAGTGGAGTTTGCAACTGAAAAGAAACTTTGTGTTCCCAACAAGCTAGGTGAAGGACGGCTTTCACACACACTTATCTCTCAGAACTGAGCATGTGGAGAGACGTTCGTTCATCTAGCACAAAGGGAACGGGTTGCAGGAGAAACTTTTACTCTGGTTTCTCAGTCTGTTTCCTAGTGCCGGTTTGAAGTTCCTGCAGTTTTCACTGTAAAACCGAGTTGGAGCTAGTACCTCCCCATATATATGTATGGAGTGGAGTTTGCAACTGAAAAGAAACTTTGTGTTCCCAACAAGCTAGGTGAAGGACGGCTTTCACACACACTTATCTCTCAGAACTGAGCATGTGGAGAGACGTTCGTTCATCTAGCACAAAGGGAACGGGTTGCAGGAGAAACTTTTACTCTGGTTTCTCAGTCTGTTTCCTAGTGCCGGTTTGAAGTTCCTGCAGTTTTCACTGTAAAACCGAGTTGGAGCTAGTACCTCCCCATATATATGTATGGAGTGGAGTTTGCAACTGAAAAGAAACTTTGTGTTCCCAACAAGCTAGGTGAAGGACGGCTTTCACACACACTTATCTCTCAGAACTGAGCATGTGGAGAGACGTTCGTTCATCTAGCACAAAGGGAACGGGTTGCAGGAGAAACTTTTACTCTGGTTTCTCAGTCTGTTTCCTAGTGCCGGTTTGAAGTTCCTGCAGTTTTCACTGTAAAACCGAGTTGGAGCTAGTACCTCCCCATATATATGTATGGAGTGGAGTTTGCAACTGAAAAGAAACTTTGTGTTCCCAACAAGCTAGGTGAAGGACGGCTTTCACACACACTTATCTCTCAGAACTGAGCATGTGGAGAGACGTTCGTTCATCTAGCACAAAGGGAACGGGTTGCAGGAGAAACTTTTACTCTGGTTTCTCAGTCTGTTTCCTAGTGCCGGTTTGAAGTTCCTGCAGTTTTCACTGTAAAACCGAGTTGGAGCTAGTACCTCCCCATATATATGTATGGAGTGGAGTTTGCAACTGAAAAGAAACTTTGTGTTCCCAACAAGCTAGGTGAAGGACGGCTTTCACACACACTTATCTCTCAGAACTGAGCATGTGGAGAGACGTTCGTTCATCTAGCACAAAGGGAACGGGTTGCAGGAGAAACTTTTACTCTGGTTTCTCAGTCTGTTTCCTAGTGCCGGTTTGAAGTTCCTGCAGTTTTCACTGTAAAACCGAGTTGGAGCTAGTACCTCCCCATATATATGTATGGAGTGGAGTTTGCAACTGAAAAGAAACTTTGTGTTCCCAACAAGCTAGGTGAAGGACGGCTTTCACACACACTTATCTCTCAGAACTGAGCATGTGGAGAGACGTTCGTTCATCTAGCACAAAGGGAACGGGTTGCAGGAGAAACTTTTACTCTGGTTTCTCAGTCTGTTTCCTAGTGCCGGTTTGAAGTTCCTGCAGTTTTCACTGTAAAACCGAGTTGGAGCTAGTACCTCCCCATATATATGTATGGAGTGGAGTTTGCAACTGAAAAGAAACTTTGTGTTCCCAACAAGCTAGGTGAAGGACGGCTTTCACACACACTTATCTCTCAGAACTGAGCATGTGGAGAGACGTTCGTTCATCTAGCACAAAGGGAACGGGTTGCAGGAGAAACTTTTACTCTGGTTTCTCAGTCTGTTTCCTAGTGCCGGTTTGAAGTTCCTGCAGTTTTCACTGTAAAACCGAGTTGGAGCTAGTACCTCCCCATATATATGTATGGAGTGGAGTTTGCAACTGAAAAGAAACTTTGTGTTCCCAACAAGCTAGGTGAAGGACGGCTTTCACACACACTTATCTCTCAGAACTGAGCATGTGGAGAGACGTTCGTTCATCTAGCACAAAGGGAACGGGTTGCAGGAGAAACTTTTACTCTGGTTTCTCAGTCTGTTTCCTAGTGCCGGTTTGAAGTTCCTGCAGTTTTCACTGTAAAACCGAGTTGGAGCTAGTACCTCCCCATATATATGTATGGAGTGGAGTTTGCAACTGAAAAGAAACTTTGTGTTCCCAACAAGCTAGGTGAAGGACGGCTTTCACACACACTTATCTCTCAGAACTGAGCATGTGGAGAGACGTTCGTTCATCTAGCACAAAGGGAACGGGTTGCAGGAGAAACTTTTACTCTGGTTTCTCAGTCTGTTTCCTAGTGCCGGTTTGAAGTTCCTGCAGTTTTCACTGTAAAACCGAGTTGGAGCTAGTACCTCCCCATATATATGTATGGAGTGGAGTTTGCAACTGAAAAGAAACTTTGTGTTCCCAACAAGCTAGGTGAAGGACGGCTTTCACACACACTTATCTCTCAGAACTGAGCATGTGGAGAGACGTTCGTTCATCTAGCACAAAGGGAACGGGTTGCAGGAGAAACTTTTACTCTGGTTTCTCAGTCTGTTTCCTAGTGCCGGTTTGAAGTTCCTGCAGTTTTCACTGTAAAACCGAGTTGGAGCTAGTACCTCCCCATATATATGTATGGAGTGGAGTTTGCAACTGAAAAGAAACTTTGTGTTCCCAACAAGCTAGGTGAAGGACGGCTTTCACACACACTTATCTCTCAGAACTGAGCATGTGGAGAGACGTTCGTTCATCTAGCACAAAGGGAACGGGTTGCAGGAGAAACTTTTACTCTGGTTTCTCAGTCTGTTTCCTAGTGCCGGTTTGAAGTTCCTGCAGTTTTCACTGTAAAACCGAGTTGGAGCTAGTACCTCCCCATATATATGTATGGAGTGGAGTTTGCAACTGAAAAGAAACTTTGTGTTCCCAACAAGCTAGGTGAAGGACGGCTTTCACACACACTTATCTCTCAGAACTGAGCATGTGGAGAGACGTTCGTTCATCTAGCACAAAGGGAACGGGTTGCAGGAGAAACTTTTACTCTGGTTTCTCAGTCTGTTTCCTAGTGCCGGTTTGAAGTTCCTGCAGTTTTCACTGTAAAACCGAGTTGGAGCTAGTACCTCCCCATATATATGTATGGAGTGGAGTTTGCAACTGAAAAGAAACTTTGTGTTCCCAACAAGCTAGGTGAAGGACGGCTTTCACACACACTTATCTCTCAGAACTGAGCATGTGGAGAGACGTTCGTTCATCTAGCACAAAGGGAACGGGTTGCAGGAGAAACTTTTACTCTGGTTTCTCAGTCTGTTTCCTAGTGCCGGTTTGAAGTTCCTGCAGTTTTCACTGTAAAACCGAGTTGGAGCTAGTACCTCCCCATATATATGTATGGAGTGGAGTTTGCAACTGAAAAGAAACTTTGTGTTCCCAACAAGCTAGGTGAAGGACGGCTTTCACACACACTTATCTCTCAGAACTGAGCATGTGGAGAGACGTTCGTTCATCTAGCACAAAGGGAACGGGTTGCAGGAGAAACTTTTACTCTGGTTTCTCAGTCTGTTTCCTAGTGCCGGTTTGAAGTTCCTGCAGTTTTCACTGTAAAACCGAGTTGGAGCTAGTACCTCCCCATATATATGTATGGAGTGGAGTTTGCAACTGAAAAGAAACTTTGTGTTCCCAACAAGCTAGGTGAAGGACGGCTTTCACACACACTTATCTCTCAGAACTGAGCATGTGGAGAGACGTTCGTTCATCTAGCACAAAGGGAACGGGTTGCAGGAGAAACTTTTACTCTGGTTTCTCAGTCTGTTTCCTAGTGCCGGTTTGAAGTTCCTGCAGTTTTCACTGTAAAACCGAGTTGGAGCTAGTACCTCCCCATATATATGTATGGAGTGGAGTTTGCAACTGAAAAGAAACTTTGTGTTCCCAACAAGCTAGGTGAAGGACGGCTTTCACACACACTTATCTCTCAGAACTGAGCATGTGGAGAGACGTTCGTTCATCTAGCACAAAGGGAACGGGTTGCAGGAGAAACTTTTACTCTGGTTTCTCAGTCTGTTTCCTAGTGCCGGTTTGAAGTTCCTGCAGTTTTCACTGTAAAACCGAGTTGGAGCTAGTACCTCCCCATATATATGTATGGAGTGGAGTTTGCAACTGAAAAGAAACTTTGTGTTCCCAACAAGCTAGGTGAAGGACGGCTTTCACACACACTTATCTCTCAGAACTGAGCATGTGGAGAGACGTTCGTTCATCTAGCACAAAGGGAACGGGTTGCAGGAGAAACTTTTACTCTGGTTTCTCAGTCTGTTTCCTAGTGCCGGTTTGAAGTTCCTGCAGTTTTCACTGTAAAACCGAGTTGGAGCTAGTACCTCCCCATATATATGTATGGAGTGGAGTTTGCAACTGAAAAGAAACTTTGTGTTCCCAACAAGCTAGGTGAAGGACGGCTTTCACACACACTTATCTCTCAGAACTGAGCATGTGGAGAGACGTTCGTTCATCTAGCACAAAGGGAACGGGTTGCAGGAGAAACTTTTACTCTGGTTTCTCAGTCTGTTTCCTAGTGCCGGTTTGAAGTTCCTGCAGTTTTCACTGTAAAACCGAGTTGGAGCTAGTACCTCCCCATATATATGTATGGAGTGGAGTTTGCAACTGAAAAGAAACTTTGTGTTCCCAACAAGCTAGGTGAAGGACGGCTTTCACACACACTTATCTCTCAGAACTGAGCATGTGGAGAGACGTTCGTTCATCTAGCACAAAGGGAACGGGTTGCAGGAGAAACTTTTACTCTGGTTTCTCAGTCTGTTTCCTAGTGCCGGTTTGAAGTTCCTGCAGTTTTCACTGTAAAACCGAGTTGGAGCTAGTACCTCCCCATATATATGTATGGAGTGGAGTTTGCAACTGAAAAGAAACTTTGTGTTCCCAACAAGCTAGGTGAAGGACGGCTTTCACACACACTTATCTCTCAGAACTGAGCATGTGGAGAGACGTTCGTTCATCTAGCACAAAGGGAACGGGTTGCAGGAGAAACTTTTACTCTGGTTTCTCAGTCTGTTTCCTAGTGCCGGTTTGAAGTTCCTGCAGTTTTCACTGTAAAACCGAGTTGGAGCTAGTACCTCCCCATATATATGTATGGAGTGGAGTTTGCAACTGAAAAGAAACTTTGTGTTCCCAACAAGCTAGGTGAAGGACGGCTTTCACACACACTTATCTCTCAGAACTGAGCATGTGGAGAGACGTTCGTTCATCTAGCACAAAGGGAACGGGTTGCAGGAGAAACTTTTACTCTGGTTTCTCAGTCTGTTTCCTAGTGCCGGTTTGAAGTTCCTGCAGTTTTCACTGTAAAACCGAGTTGGAGCTAGTACCTCCCCATATATATGTATGGAGTGGAGTTTGCAACTGAAAAGAAACTTTGTGTTCCCAACAAGCTAGGTGAAGGACGGCTTTCACACACACTTATCTCTCAGAACTGAGCATGTGGAGAGACGTTCGTTCATCTAGCACAAAGGGAACGGGTTGCAGGAGAAACTTTTACTCTGGTTTCTCAGTCTGTTTCCTAGTGCCGGTTTGAAGTTCCTGCAGTTTTCACTGTAAAACCGAGTTGGAGCTAGTACCTCCCCATATATATGTATGGAGTGGAGTTTGCAACTGAAAAGAAACTTTGTGTTCCCAACAAGCTAGGTGAAGGACGGCTTTCACACACACTTATCTCTCAGAACTGAGCATGTGGAGAGACGTTCGTTCATCTAGCACAAAGGGAACGGGTTGCAGGAGAAACTTTTACTCTGGTTTCTCAGTCTGTTTCCTAGTGCCGGTTTGAAGTTCCTGCAGTTTTCACTGTAAAACCGAGTTGGAGCTAGTACCTCCCCATATATATGTATGGAGTGGAGTTTGCAACTGAAAAGAAACTTTGTGTTCCCAACAAGCTAGGTGAAGGACGGCTTTCACACACACTTATCTCTCAGAACTGAGCATGTGGAGAGACGTTCGTTCATCTAGCACAAAGGGAACGGGTTGCAGGAGAAACTTTTACTCTGGTTTCTCAGTCTGTTTCCTAGTGCCGGTTTGAAGTTCCTGCAGTTTTCACTGTAAAACCGAGTTGGAGCTAGTACCTCCCCATATATATGTATGGAGTGGAGTTTGCAACTGAAAAGAAACTTTGTGTTCCCAACAAGCTAGGTGAAGGACGGCTTTCACACACACTTATCTCTCAGAACTGAGCATGTGGAGAGACGTTCGTTCATCTAGCACAAAGGGAACGGGTTGCAGGAGAAACTTTTACTCTGGTTTCTCAGTCTGTTTCCTAGTGCCGGTTTGAAGTTCCTGCAGTTTTCACTGTAAAACCGAGTTGGAGCTAGTACCTCCCCATATATATGTATGGAGTGGAGTTTGCAACTGAAAAGAAACTTTGTGTTCCCAACAAGCTAGGTGAAGGACGGCTTTCACACACACTTATCTCTCAGAACTGAGCATGTGGAGAGACGTTCGTTCATCTAGCACAAAGGGAACGGGTTGCAGGAGAAACTTTTACTCTGGTTTCTCAGTCTGTTTCCTAGTGCCGGTTTGAAGTTCCTGCAGTTTTCACTGTAAAACCGAGTTGGAGCTAGTACCTCCCCATATATATGTATGGAGTGGAGTTTGCAACTGAAAAGAAACTTTGTGTTCCCAACAAGCTAGGTGAAGGACGGCTTTCACACACACTTATCTCTCAGAACTGAGCATGTGGAGAGACGTTCGTTCATCTAGCACAAAGGGAACGGGTTGCAGGAGAAACTTTTACTCTGGTTTCTCAGTCTGTTTCCTAGTGCCGGTTTGAAGTTCCTGCAGTTTTCACTGTAAAACCGAGTTGGAGCTAGTACCTCCCCATATATATGTATGGAGTGGAGTTTGCAACTGAAAAGAAACTTTGTGTTCCCAACAAGCTAGGTGAAGGACGGCTTTCACACACACTTATCTCTCAGAACTGAGCATGTGGAGAGACGTTCGTTCATCTAGCACAAAGGGAACGGGTTGCAGGAGAAACTTTTACTCTGGTTTCTCAGTCTGTTTCCTAGTGCCGGTTTGAAGTTCCTGCAGTTTTCACTGTAAAACCGAGTTGGAGCTAGTACCTCCCCATATATATGTATGGAGTGGAGTTTGCAACTGAAAAGAAACTTTGTGTTCCCAACAAGCTAGGTGAAGGACGGCTTTCACACACACTTATCTCTCAGAACTGAGCATGTGGAGAGACGTTCGTTCATCTAGCACAAAGGGAACGGGTTGCAGGAGAAACTTTTACTCTGGTTTCTCAGTCTGTTTCCTAGTGCCGGTTTGAAGTTCCTGCAGTTTTCACTGTAAAACCGAGTTGGAGCTAGTACCTCCCCATATATATGTATGGAGTGGAGTTTGCAACTGAAAAGAAACTTTGTGTTCCCAACAAGCTAGGTGAAGGACGGCTTTCACACACACTTATCTCTCAGAACTGAGCATGTGGAGAGACGTTCGTTCATCTAGCACAAAGGGAACGGGTTGCAGGAGAAACTTTTACTCTGGTTTCTCAGTCTGTTTCCTAGTGCCGGTTTGAAGTTCCTGCAGTTTTCACTGTAAAACCGAGTTGGAGCTAGTACCTCCCCATATATATGTATGGAGTGGAGTTTGCAACTGAAAAGAAACTTTGTGTTCCCAACAAGCTAGGTGAAGGACGGCTTTCACACACACTTATCTCTCAGAACTGAGCATGTGGAGAGACGTTCGTTCATCTAGCACAAAGGGAACGGGTTGCAGGAGAAACTTTTACTCTGGTTTCTCAGTCTGTTTCCTAGTGCCGGTTTGAAGTTCCTGCAGTTTTCACTGTAAAACCGAGTTGGAGCTAGTACCTCCCCATATATATGTATGGAGTGGAGTTTGCAACTGAAAAGAAACTTTGTGTTCCCAACAAGCTAGGTGAAGGACGGCTTTCACACACACTTATCTCTCAGAACTGAGCATGTGGAGAGACGTTCGTTCATCTAGCACAAAGGGAACGGGTTGCAGGAGAAACTTTTACTCTGGTTTCTCAGTCTGTTTCCTAGTGCCGGTTTGAAGTTCCTGCAGTTTTCACTGTAAAACCGAGTTGGAGCTAGTACCTCCCCATATATATGTATGGAGTGGAGTTTGCAACTGAAAAGAAACTTTGTGTTCCCAACAAGCTAGGTGAAGGACGGCTTTCACACACACTTATCTCTCAGAACTGAGCATGTGGAGAGACGTTCGTTCATCTAGCACAAAGGGAACGGGTTGCAGGAGAAACTTTTACTCTGGTTTCTCAGTCTGTTTCCTAGTGCCGGTTTGAAGTTCCTGCAGTTTTCACTGTAAAACCGAGTTGGAGCTAGTACCTCCCCATATATATGTATGGAGTGGAGTTTGCAACTGAAAAGAAACTTTGTGTTCCCAACAAGCTAGGTGAAGGACGGCTTTCACACACACTTATCTCTCAGAACTGAGCATGTGGAGAGACGTTCGTTCATCTAGCACAAAGGGAACGGGTTGCAGGAGAAACTTTTACTCTGGTTTCTCAGTCTGTTTCCTAGTGCCGGTTTGAAGTTCCTGCAGTTTTCACTGTAAAACCGAGTTGGAGCTAGTACCTCCCCATATATATGTATGGAGTGGAGTTTGCAACTGAAAAGAAACTTTGTGTTCCCAACAAGCTAGGTGAAGGACGGCTTTCACACACACTTATCTCTCAGAACTGAGCATGTGGAGAGACGTTCGTTCATCTAGCACAAAGGGAACGGGTTGCAGGAGAAACTTTTACTCTGGTTTCTCAGTCTGTTTCCTAGTGCCGGTTTGAAGTTCCTGCAGTTTTCACTGTAAAACCGAGTTGGAGCTAGTACCTCCCCATATATATGTATGGAGTGGAGTTTGCAACTGAAAAGAAACTTTGTGTTCCCAACAAGCTAGGTGAAGGACGGCTTTCACACACACTTATCTCTCAGAACTGAGCATGTGGAGAGACGTTCGTTCATCTAGCACAAAGGGAACGGGTTGCAGGAGAAACTTTTACTCTGGTTTCTCAGTCTGTTTCCTAGTGCCGGTTTGAAGTTCCTGCAGTTTTCACTGTAAAACCGAGTTGGAGCTAGTACCTCCCCATATATATGTATGGAGTGGAGTTTGCAACTGAAAAGAAACTTTGTGTTCCCAACAAGCTAGGTGAAGGACGGCTTTCACACACACTTATCTCTCAGAACTGAGCATGTGGAGAGACGTTCGTTCATCTAGCACAAAGGGAACGGGTTGCAGGAGAAACTTTTACTCTGGTTTCTCAGTCTGTTTCCTAGTGCCGGTTTGAAGTTCCTGCAGTTTTCACTGTAAAACCGAGTTGGAGCTAGTACCTCCCCATATATATGTATGGAGTGGAGTTTGCAACTGAAAAGAAACTTTGTGTTCCCAACAAGCTAGGTGAAGGACGGCTTTCACACACACTTATCTCTCAGAACTGAGCATGTGGAGAGACGTTCGTTCATCTAGCACAAAGGGAACGGGTTGCAGGAGAAACTTTTACTCTGGTTTCTCAGTCTGTTTCCTAGTGCCGGTTTGAAGTTCCTGCAGTTTTCACTGTAAAACCGAGTTGGAGCTAGTACCTCCCCATATATATGTATGGAGTGGAGTTTGCAACTGAAAAGAAACTTTGTGTTCCCAACAAGCTAGGTGAAGGACGGCTTTCACACACACTTATCTCTCAGAACTGAGCATGTGGAGAGACGTTCGTTCATCTAGCACAAAGGGAACGGGTTGCAGGAGAAACTTTTACTCTGGTTTCTCAGTCTGTTTCCTAGTGCCGGTTTGAAGTTCCTGCAGTTTTCACTGTAAAACCGAGTTGGAGCTAGTACCTCCCCATATATATGTATGGAGTGGAGTTTGCAACTGAAAAGAAACTTTGTGTTCCCAACAAGCTAGGTGAAGGACGGCTTTCACACACACTTATCTCTCAGAACTGAGCATGTGGAGAGACGTTCGTTCATCTAGCACAAAGGGAACGGGTTGCAGGAGAAACTTTTACTCTGGTTTCTCAGTCTGTTTCCTAGTGCCGGTTTGAAGTTCCTGCAGTTTTCACTGTAAAACCGAGTTGGAGCTAGTACCTCCCCATATATATGTATGGAGTGGAGTTTGCAACTGAAAAGAAACTTTGTGTTCCCAACAAGCTAGGTGAAGGACGGCTTTCACACACACTTATCTCTCAGAACTGAGCATGTGGAGAGACGTTCGTTCATCTAGCACAAAGGGAACGGGTTGCAGGAGAAACTTTTACTCTGGTTTCTCAGTCTGTTTCCTAGTGCCGGTTTGAAGTTCCTGCAGTTTTCACTGTAAAACCGAGTTGGAGCTAGTACCTCCCCATATATATGTATGGAGTGGAGTTTGCAACTGAAAAGAAACTTTGTGTTCCCAACAAGCTAGGTGAAGGACGGCTTTCACACACACTTATCTCTCAGAACTGAGCATGTGGAGAGACGTTCGTTCATCTAGCACAAAGGGAACGGGTTGCAGGAGAAACTTTTACTCTGGTTTCTCAGTCTGTTTCCTAGTGCCGGTTTGAAGTTCCTGCAGTTTTCACTGTAAAACCGAGTTGGAGCTAGTACCTCCCCATATATATGTATGGAGTGGAGTTTGCAACTGAAAAGAAACTTTGTGTTCCCAACAAGCTAGGTGAAGGACGGCTTTCACACACACTTATCTCTCAGAACTGAGCATGTGGAGAGACGTTCGTTCATCTAGCACAAAGGGAACGGGTTGCAGGAGAAACTTTTACTCTGGTTTCTCAGTCTGTTTCCTAGTGCCGGTTTGAAGTTCCTGCAGTTTTCACTGTAAAACCGAGTTGGAGCTAGTACCTCCCCATATATATGTATGGAGTGGAGTTTGCAACTGAAAAGAAACTTTGTGTTCCCAACAAGCTAGGTGAAGGACGGCTTTCACACACACTTATCTCTCAGAACTGAGCATGTGGAGAGACGTTCGTTCATCTAGCACAAAGGGAACGGGTTGCAGGAGAAACTTTTACTCTGGTTTCTCAGTCTGTTTCCTAGTGCCGGTTTGAAGTTCCTGCAGTTTTCACTGTAAAACCGAGTTGGAGCTAGTACCTCCCCATATATATGTATGGAGTGGAGTTTGCAACTGAAAAGAAACTTTGTGTTCCCAACAAGCTAGGTGAAGGACGGCTTTCACACACACTTATCTCTCAGAACTGAGCATGTGGAGAGACGTTCGTTCATCTAGCACAAAGGGAACGGGTTGCAGGAGAAACTTTTACTCTGGTTTCTCAGTCTGTTTCCTAGTGCCGGTTTGAAGTTCCTGCAGTTTTCACTGTAAAACCGAGTTGGAGCTAGTACCTCCCCATATATATGTATGGAGTGGAGTTTGCAACTGAAAAGAAACTTTGTGTTCCCAACAAGCTAGGTGAAGGACGGCTTTCACACACACTTATCTCTCAGAACTGAGCATGTGGAGAGACGTTCGTTCATCTAGCACAAAGGGAACGGGTTGCAGGAGAAACTTTTACTCTGGTTTCTCAGTCTGTTTCCTAGTGCCGGTTTGAAGTTCCTGCAGTTTTCACTGTAAAACCGAGTTGGAGCTAGTACCTCCCCATATATATGTATGGAGTGGAGTTTGCAACTGAAAAGAAACTTTGTGTTCCCAACAAGCTAGGTGAAGGACGGCTTTCACACACACTTATCTCTCAGAACTGAGCATGTGGAGAGACGTTCGTTCATCTAGCACAAAGGGAACGGGTTGCAGGAGAAACTTTTACTCTGGTTTCTCAGTCTGTTTCCTAGTGCCGGTTTGAAGTTCCTGCAGTTTTCACTGTAAAACCGAGTTGGAGCTAGTACCTCCCCATATATATGTATGGAGTGGAGTTTGCAACTGAAAAGAAACTTTGTGTTCCCAACAAGCTAGGTGAAGGACGGCTTTCACACACACTTATCTCTCAGAACTGAGCATGTGGAGAGACGTTCGTTCATCTAGCACAAAGGGAACGGGTTGCAGGAGAAACTTTTACTCTGGTTTCTCAGTCTGTTTCCTAGTGCCGGTTTGAAGTTCCTGCAGTTTTCACTGTAAAACCGAGTTGGAGCTAGTACCTCCCCATATATATGTATGGAGTGGAGTTTGCAACTGAAAAGAAACTTTGTGTTCCCAACAAGCTAGGTGAAGGACGGCTTTCACACACACTTATCTCTCAGAACTGAGCATGTGGAGAGACGTTCGTTCATCTAGCACAAAGGGAACGGGTTGCAGGAGAAACTTTTACTCTGGTTTCTCAGTCTGTTTCCTAGTGCCGGTTTGAAGTTCCTGCAGTTTTCACTGTAAAACCGAGTTGGAGCTAGTACCTCCCCATATATATGTATGGAGTGGAGTTTGCAACTGAAAAGAAACTTTGTGTTCCCAACAAGCTAGGTGAAGGACGGCTTTCACACACACTTATCTCTCAGAACTGAGCATGTGGAGAGACGTTCGTTCATCTAGCACAAAGGGAACGGGTTGCAGGAGAAACTTTTACTCTGGTTTCTCAGTCTGTTTCCTAGTGCCGGTTTGAAGTTCCTGCAGTTTTCACTGTAAAACCGAGTTGGAGCTAGTACCTCCCCATATATATGTATGGAGTGGAGTTTGCAACTGAAAAGAAACTTTGTGTTCCCAACAAGCTAGGTGAAGGACGGCTTTCACACACACTTATCTCTCAGAACTGAGCATGTGGAGAGACGTTCGTTCATCTAGCACAAAGGGAACGGGTTGCAGGAGAAACTTTTACTCTGGTTTCTCAGTCTGTTTCCTAGTGCCGGTTTGAAGTTCCTGCAGTTTTCACTGTAAAACCGAGTTGGAGCTAGTACCTCCCCATATATATGTATGGAGTGGAGTTTGCAACTGAAAAGAAACTTTGTGTTCCCAACAAGCTAGGTGAAGGACGGCTTTCACACACACTTATCTCTCAGAACTGAGCATGTGGAGAGACGTTCGTTCATCTAGCACAAAGGGAACGGGTTGCAGGAGAAACTTTTACTCTGGTTTCTCAGTCTGTTTCCTAGTGCCGGTTTGAAGTTCCTGCAGTTTTCACTGTAAAACCGAGTTGGAGCTAGTACCTCCCCATATATATGTATGGAGTGGAGTTTGCAACTGAAAAGAAACTTTGTGTTCCCAACAAGCTAGGTGAAGGACGGCTTTCACACACACTTATCTCTCAGAACTGAGCATGTGGAGAGACGTTCGTTCATCTAGCACAAAGGGAACGGGTTGCAGGAGAAACTTTTACTCTGGTTTCTCAGTCTGTTTCCTAGTGCCGGTTTGAAGTTCCTGCAGTTTTCACTGTAAAACCGAGTTGGAGCTAGTACCTCCCCATATATATGTATGGAGTGGAGTTTGCAACTGAAAAGAAACTTTGTGTTCCCAACAAGCTAGGTGAAGGACGGCTTTCACACACACTTATCTCTCAGAACTGAGCATGTGGAGAGACGTTCGTTCATCTAGCACAAAGGGAACGGGTTGCAGGAGAAACTTTTACTCTGGTTTCTCAGTCTGTTTCCTAGTGCCGGTTTGAAGTTCCTGCAGTTTTCACTGTAAAACCGAGTTGGAGCTAGTACCTCCCCATATATATGTATGGAGTGGAGTTTGCAACTGAAAAGAAACTTTGTGTTCCCAACAAGCTAGGTGAAGGACGGCTTTCACACACACTTATCTCTCAGAACTGAGCATGTGGAGAGACGTTCGTTCATCTAGCACAAAGGGAACGGGTTGCAGGAGAAACTTTTACTCTGGTTTCTCAGTCTGTTTCCTAGTGCCGGTTTGAAGTTCCTGCAGTTTTCACTGTAAAACCGAGTTGGAGCTAGTACCTCCCCATATATATGTATGGAGTGGAGTTTGCAACTGAAAAGAAACTTTGTGTTCCCAACAAGCTAGGTGAAGGACGGCTTTCACACACACTTATCTCTCAGAACTGAGCATGTGGAGAGACGTTCGTTCATCTAGCACAAAGGGAACGGGTTGCAGGAGAAACTTTTACTCTGGTTTCTCAGTCTGTTTCCTAGTGCCGGTTTGAAGTTCCTGCAGTTTTCACTGTAAAACCGAGTTGGAGCTAGTACCTCCCCATATATATGTATGGAGTGGAGTTTGCAACTGAAAAGAAACTTTGTGTTCCCAACAAGCTAGGTGAAGGACGGCTTTCACACACACTTATCTCTCAGAACTGAGCATGTGGAGAGACGTTCGTTCATCTAGCACAAAGGGAACGGGTTGCAGGAGAAACTTTTACTCTGGTTTCTCAGTCTGTTTCCTAGTGCCGGTTTGAAGTTCCTGCAGTTTTCACTGTAAAACCGAGTTGGAGCTAGTACCTCCCCATATATATGTATGGAGTGGAGTTTGCAACTGAAAAGAAACTTTGTGTTCCCAACAAGCTAGGTGAAGGACGGCTTTCACACACACTTATCTCTCAGAACTGAGCATGTGGAGAGACGTTCGTTCATCTAGCACAAAGGGAACGGGTTGCAGGAGAAACTTTTACTCTGGTTTCTCAGTCTGTTTCCTAGTGCCGGTTTGAAGTTCCTGCAGTTTTCACTGTAAAACCGAGTTGGAGCTAGTACCTCCCCATATATATGTATGGAGTGGAGTTTGCAACTGAAAAGAAACTTTGTGTTCCCAACAAGCTAGGTGAAGGACGGCTTTCACACACACTTATCTCTCAGAACTGAGCATGTGGAGAGACGTTCGTTCATCTAGCACAAAGGGAACGGGTTGCAGGAGAAACTTTTACTCTGGTTTCTCAGTCTGTTTCCTAGTGCCGGTTTGAAGTTCCTGCAGTTTTCACTGTAAAACCGAGTTGGAGCTAGTACCTCCCCATATATATGTATGGAGTGGAGTTTGCAACTGAAAAGAAACTTTGTGTTCCCAACAAGCTAGGTGAAGGACGGCTTTCACACACACTTATCTCTCAGAACTGAGCATGTGGAGAGACGTTCGTTCATCTAGCACAAAGGGAACGGGTTGCAGGAGAAACTTTTACTCTGGTTTCTCAGTCTGTTTCCTAGTGCCGGTTTGAAGTTCCTGCAGTTTTCACTGTAAAACCGAGTTGGAGCTAGTACCTCCCCATATATATGTATGGAGTGGAGTTTGCAACTGAAAAGAAACTTTGTGTTCCCAACAAGCTAGGTGAAGGACGGCTTTCACACACACTTATCTCTCAGAACTGAGCATGTGGAGAGACGTTCGTTCATCTAGCACAAAGGGAACGGGTTGCAGGAGAAACTTTTACTCTGGTTTCTCAGTCTGTTTCCTAGTGCCGGTTTGAAGTTCCTGCAGTTTTCACTGTAAAACCGAGTTGGAGCTAGTACCTCCCCATATATATGTATGGAGTGGAGTTTGCAACTGAAAAGAAACTTTGTGTTCCCAACAAGCTAGGTGAAGGACGGCTTTCACACACACTTATCTCTCAGAACTGAGCATGTGGAGAGACGTTCGTTCATCTAGCACAAAGGGAACGGGTTGCAGGAGAAACTTTTACTCTGGTTTCTCAGTCTGTTTCCTAGTGCCGGTTTGAAGTTCCTGCAGTTTTCACTGTAAAACCGAGTTGGAGCTAGTACCTCCCCATATATATGTATGGAGTGGAGTTTGCAACTGAAAAGAAACTTTGTGTTCCCAACAAGCTAGGTGAAGGACGGCTTTCACACACACTTATCTCTCAGAACTGAGCATGTGGAGAGACGTTCGTTCATCTAGCACAAAGGGAACGGGTTGCAGGAGAAACTTTTACTCTGGTTTCTCAGTCTGTTTCCTAGTGCCGGTTTGAAGTTCCTGCAGTTTTCACTGTAAAACCGAGTTGGAGCTAGTACCTCCCCATATATATGTATGGAGTGGAGTTTGCAACTGAAAAGAAACTTTGTGTTCCCAACAAGCTAGGTGAAGGACGGCTTTCACACACACTTATCTCTCAGAACTGAGCATGTGGAGAGACGTTCGTTCATCTAGCACAAAGGGAACGGGTTGCAGGAGAAACTTTTACTCTGGTTTCTCAGTCTGTTTCCTAGTGCCGGTTTGAAGTTCCTGCAGTTTTCACTGTAAAACCGAGTTGGAGCTAGTACCTCCCCATATATATGTATGGAGTGGAGTTTGCAACTGAAAAGAAACTTTGTGTTCCCAACAAGCTAGGTGAAGGACGGCTTTCACACACACTTATCTCTCAGAACTGAGCATGTGGAGAGACGTTCGTTCATCTAGCACAAAGGGAACGGGTTGCAGGAGAAACTTTTACTCTGGTTTCTCAGTCTGTTTCCTAGTGCCGGTTTGAAGTTCCTGCAGTTTTCACTGTAAAACCGAGTTGGAGCTAGTACCTCCCCATATATATGTATGGAGTGGAGTTTGCAACTGAAAAGAAACTTTGTGTTCCCAACAAGCTAGGTGAAGGACGGCTTTCACACACACTTATCTCTCAGAACTGAGCATGTGGAGAGACGTTCGTTCATCTAGCACAAAGGGAACGGGTTGCAGGAGAAACTTTTACTCTGGTTTCTCAGTCTGTTTCCTAGTGCCGGTTTGAAGTTCCTGCAGTTTTCACTGTAAAACCGAGTTGGAGCTAGTACCTCCCCATATATATGTATGGAGTGGAGTTTGCAACTGAAAAGAAACTTTGTGTTCCCAACAAGCTAGGTGAAGGACGGCTTTCACACACACTTATCTCTCAGAACTGAGCATGTGGAGAGACGTTCGTTCATCTAGCACAAAGGGAACGGGTTGCAGGAGAAACTTTTACTCTGGTTTCTCAGTCTGTTTCCTAGTGCCGGTTTGAAGTTCCTGCAGTTTTCACTGTAAAACCGAGTTGGAGCTAGTACCTCCCCATATATATGTATGGAGTGGAGTTTGCAACTGAAAAGAAACTTTGTGTTCCCAACAAGCTAGGTGAAGGACGGCTTTCACACACACTTATCTCTCAGAACTGAGCATGTGGAGAGACGTTCGTTCATCTAGCACAAAGGGAACGGGTTGCAGGAGAAACTTTTACTCTGGTTTCTCAGTCTGTTTCCTAGTGCCGGTTTGAAGTTCCTGCAGTTTTCACTGTAAAACCGAGTTGGAGCTAGTACCTCCCCATATATATGTATGGAGTGGAGTTTGCAACTGAAAAGAAACTTTGTGTTCCCAACAAGCTAGGTGAAGGACGGCTTTCACACACACTTATCTCTCAGAACTGAGCATGTGGAGAGACGTTCGTTCATCTAGCACAAAGGGAACGGGTTGCAGGAGAAACTTTTACTCTGGTTTCTCAGTCTGTTTCCTAGTGCCGGTTTGAAGTTCCTGCAGTTTTCACTGTAAAACCGAGTTGGAGCTAGTACCTCCCCATATATATGTATGGAGTGGAGTTTGCAACTGAAAAGAAACTTTGTGTTCCCAACAAGCTAGGTGAAGGACGGCTTTCACACACACTTATCTCTCAGAACTGAGCATGTGGAGAGACGTTCGTTCATCTAGCACAAAGGGAACGGGTTGCAGGAGAAACTTTTACTCTGGTTTCTCAGTCTGTTTCCTAGTGCCGGTTTGAAGTTCCTGCAGTTTTCACTGTAAAACCGAGTTGGAGCTAGTACCTCCCCATATATATGTATGGAGTGGAGTTTGCAACTGAAAAGAAACTTTGTGTTCCCAACAAGCTAGGTGAAGGACGGCTTTCACACACACTTATCTCTCAGAACTGAGCATGTGGAGAGACGTTCGTTCATCTAGCACAAAGGGAACGGGTTGCAGGAGAAACTTTTACTCTGGTTTCTCAGTCTGTTTCCTAGTGCCGGTTTGAAGTTCCTGCAGTTTTCACTGTAAAACCGAGTTGGAGCTAGTACCTCCCCATATATATGTATGGAGTGGAGTTTGCAACTGAAAAGAAACTTTGTGTTCCCAACAAGCTAGGTGAAGGACGGCTTTCACACACACTTATCTCTCAGAACTGAGCATGTGGAGAGACGTTCGTTCATCTAGCACAAAGGGAACGGGTTGCAGGAGAAACTTTTACTCTGGTTTCTCAGTCTGTTTCCTAGTGCCGGTTTGAAGTTCCTGCAGTTTTCACTGTAAAACCGAGTTGGAGCTAGTACCTCCCCATATATATGTATGGAGTGGAGTTTGCAACTGAAAAGAAACTTTGTGTTCCCAACAAGCTAGGTGAAGGACGGCTTTCACACACACTTATCTCTCAGAACTGAGCATGTGGAGAGACGTTCGTTCATCTAGCACAAAGGGAACGGGTTGCAGGAGAAACTTTTACTCTGGTTTCTCAGTCTGTTTCCTAGTGCCGGTTTGAAGTTCCTGCAGTTTTCACTGTAAAACCGAGTTGGAGCTAGTACCTCCCCATATATATGTATGGAGTGGAGTTTGCAACTGAAAAGAAACTTTGTGTTCCCAACAAGCTAGGTGAAGGACGGCTTTCACACACACTTATCTCTCAGAACTGAGCATGTGGAGAGACGTTCGTTCATCTAGCACAAAGGGAACGGGTTGCAGGAGAAACTTTTACTCTGGTTTCTCAGTCTGTTTCCTAGTGCCGGTTTGAAGTTCCTGCAGTTTTCACTGTAAAACCGAGTTGGAGCTAGTACCTCCCCATATATATGTATGGAGTGGAGTTTGCAACTGAAAAGAAACTTTGTGTTCCCAACAAGCTAGGTGAAGGACGGCTTTCACACACACTTATCTCTCAGAACTGAGCATGTGGAGAGACGTTCGTTCATCTAGCACAAAGGGAACGGGTTGCAGGAGAAACTTTTACTCTGGTTTCTCAGTCTGTTTCCTAGTGCCGGTTTGAAGTTCCTGCAGTTTTCACTGTAAAACCGAGTTGGAGCTAGTACCTCCCCATATATATGTATGGAGTGGAGTTTGCAACTGAAAAGAAACTTTGTGTTCCCAACAAGCTAGGTGAAGGACGGCTTTCACACACACTTATCTCTCAGAACTGAGCATGTGGAGAGACGTTCGTTCATCTAGCACAAAGGGAACGGGTTGCAGGAGAAACTTTTACTCTGGTTTCTCAGTCTGTTTCCTAGTGCCGGTTTGAAGTTCCTGCAGTTTTCACTGTAAAACCGAGTTGGAGCTAGTACCTCCCCATATATATGTATGGAGTGGAGTTTGCAACTGAAAAGAAACTTTGTGTTCCCAACAAGCTAGGTGAAGGACGGCTTTCACACACACTTATCTCTCAGAACTGAGCATGTGGAGAGACGTTCGTTCATCTAGCACAAAGGGAACGGGTTGCAGGAGAAACTTTTACTCTGGTTTCTCAGTCTGTTTCCTAGTGCCGGTTTGAAGTTCCTGCAGTTTTCACTGTAAAACCGAGTTGGAGCTAGTACCTCCCCATATATATGTATGGAGTGGAGTTTGCAACTGAAAAGAAACTTTGTGTTCCCAACAAGCTAGGTGAAGGACGGCTTTCACACACACTTATCTCTCAGAACTGAGCATGTGGAGAGACGTTCGTTCATCTAGCACAAAGGGAACGGGTTGCAGGAGAAACTTTTACTCTGGTTTCTCAGTCTGTTTCCTAGTGCCGGTTTGAAGTTCCTGCAGTTTTCACTGTAAAACCGAGTTGGAGCTAGTACCTCCCCATATATATGTATGGAGTGGAGTTTGCAACTGAAAAGAAACTTTGTGTTCCCAACAAGCTAGGTGAAGGACGGCTTTCACACACACTTATCTCTCAGAACTGAGCATGTGGAGAGACGTTCGTTCATCTAGCACAAAGGGAACGGGTTGCAGGAGAAACTTTTACTCTGGTTTCTCAGTCTGTTTCCTAGTGCCGGTTTGAAGTTCCTGCAGTTTTCACTGTAAAACCGAGTTGGAGCTAGTACCTCCCCATATATATGTATGGAGTGGAGTTTGCAACTGAAAAGAAACTTTGTGTTCCCAACAAGCTAGGTGAAGGACGGCTTTCACACACACTTATCTCTCAGAACTGAGCATGTGGAGAGACGTTCGTTCATCTAGCACAAAGGGAACGGGTTGCAGGAGAAACTTTTACTCTGGTTTCTCAGTCTGTTTCCTAGTGCCGGTTTGAAGTTCCTGCAGTTTTCACTGTAAAACCGAGTTGGAGCTAGTACCTCCCCATATATATGTATGGAGTGGAGTTTGCAACTGAAAAGAAACTTTGTGTTCCCAACAAGCTAGGTGAAGGACGGCTTTCACACACACTTATCTCTCAGAACTGAGCATGTGGAGAGACGTTCGTTCATCTAGCACAAAGGGAACGGGTTGCAGGAGAAACTTTTACTCTGGTTTCTCAGTCTGTTTCCTAGTGCCGGTTTGAAGTTCCTGCAGTTTTCACTGTAAAACCGAGTTGGAGCTAGTACCTCCCCATATATATGTATGGAGTGGAGTTTGCAACTGAAAAGAAACTTTGTGTTCCCAACAAGCTAGGTGAAGGACGGCTTTCACACACACTTATCTCTCAGAACTGAGCATGTGGAGAGACGTTCGTTCATCTAGCACAAAGGGAACGGGTTGCAGGAGAAACTTTTACTCTGGTTTCTCAGTCTGTTTCCTAGTGCCGGTTTGAAGTTCCTGCAGTTTTCACTGTAAAACCGAGTTGGAGCTAGTACCTCCCCATATATATGTATGGAGTGGAGTTTGCAACTGAAAAGAAACTTTGTGTTCCCAACAAGCTAGGTGAAGGACGGCTTTCACACACACTTATCTCTCAGAACTGAGCATGTGGAGAGACGTTCGTTCATCTAGCACAAAGGGAACGGGTTGCAGGAGAAACTTTTACTCTGGTTTCTCAGTCTGTTTCCTAGTGCCGGTTTGAAGTTCCTGCAGTTTTCACTGTAAAACCGAGTTGGAGCTAGTACCTCCCCATATATATGTATGGAGTGGAGTTTGCAACTGAAAAGAAACTTTGTGTTCCCAACAAGCTAGGTGAAGGACGGCTTTCACACACACTTATCTCTCAGAACTGAGCATGTGGAGAGACGTTCGTTCATCTAGCACAAAGGGAACGGGTTGCAGGAGAAACTTTTACTCTGGTTTCTCAGTCTGTTTCCTAGTGCCGGTTTGAAGTTCCTGCAGTTTTCACTGTAAAACCGAGTTGGAGCTAGTACCTCCCCATATATATGTATGGAGTGGAGTTTGCAACTGAAAAGAAACTTTGTGTTCCCAACAAGCTAGGTGAAGGACGGCTTTCACACACACTTATCTCTCAGAACTGAGCATGTGGAGAGACGTTCGTTCATCTAGCACAAAGGGAACGGGTTGCAGGAGAAACTTTTACTCTGGTTTCTCAGTCTGTTTCCTAGTGCCGGTTTGAAGTTCCTGCAGTTTTCACTGTAAAACCGAGTTGGAGCTAGTACCTCCCCATATATATGTATGGAGTGGAGTTTGCAACTGAAAAGAAACTTTGTGTTCCCAACAAGCTAGGTGAAGGACGGCTTTCACACACACTTATCTCTCAGAACTGAGCATGTGGAGAGACGTTCGTTCATCTAGCACAAAGGGAACGGGTTGCAGGAGAAACTTTTACTCTGGTTTCTCAGTCTGTTTCCTAGTGCCGGTTTGAAGTTCCTGCAGTTTTCACTGTAAAACCGAGTTGGAGCTAGTACCTCCCCATATATATGTATGGAGTGGAGTTTGCAACTGAAAAGAAACTTTGTGTTCCCAACAAGCTAGGTGAAGGACGGCTTTCACACACACTTATCTCTCAGAACTGAGCATGTGGAGAGACGTTCGTTCATCTAGCACAAAGGGAACGGGTTGCAGGAGAAACTTTTACTCTGGTTTCTCAGTCTGTTTCCTAGTGCCGGTTTGAAGTTCCTGCAGTTTTCACTGTAAAACCGAGTTGGAGCTAGTACCTCCCCATATATATGTATGGAGTGGAGTTTGCAACTGAAAAGAAACTTTGTGTTCCCAACAAGCTAGGTGAAGGACGGCTTTCACACACACTTATCTCTCAGAACTGAGCATGTGGAGAGACGTTCGTTCATCTAGCACAAAGGGAACGGGTTGCAGGAGAAACTTTTACTCTGGTTTCTCAGTCTGTTTCCTAGTGCCGGTTTGAAGTTCCTGCAGTTTTCACTGTAAAACCGAGTTGGAGCTAGTACCTCCCCATATATATGTATGGAGTGGAGTTTGCAACTGAAAAGAAACTTTGTGTTCCCAACAAGCTAGGTGAAGGACGGCTTTCACACACACTTATCTCTCAGAACTGAGCATGTGGAGAGACGTTCGTTCATCTAGCACAAAGGGAACGGGTTGCAGGAGAAACTTTTACTCTGGTTTCTCAGTCTGTTTCCTAGTGCCGGTTTGAAGTTCCTGCAGTTTTCACTGTAAAACCGAGTTGGAGCTAGTACCTCCCCATATATATGTATGGAGTGGAGTTTGCAACTGAAAAGAAACTTTGTGTTCCCAACAAGCTAGGTGAAGGACGGCTTTCACACACACTTATCTCTCAGAACTGAGCATGTGGAGAGACGTTCGTTCATCTAGCACAAAGGGAACGGGTTGCAGGAGAAACTTTTACTCTGGTTTCTCAGTCTGTTTCCTAGTGCCGGTTTGAAGTTCCTGCAGTTTTCACTGTAAAACCGAGTTGGAGCTAGTACCTCCCCATATATATGTATGGAGTGGAGTTTGCAACTGAAAAGAAACTTTGTGTTCCCAACAAGCTAGGTGAAGGACGGCTTTCACACACACTTATCTCTCAGAACTGAGCATGTGGAGAGACGTTCGTTCATCTAGCACAAAGGGAACGGGTTGCAGGAGAAACTTTTACTCTGGTTTCTCAGTCTGTTTCCTAGTGCCGGTTTGAAGTTCCTGCAGTTTTCACTGTAAAACCGAGTTGGAGCTAGTACCTCCCCATATATATGTATGGAGTGGAGTTTGCAACTGAAAAGAAACTTTGTGTTCCCAACAAGCTAGGTGAAGGACGGCTTTCACACACACTTATCTCTCAGAACTGAGCATGTGGAGAGACGTTCGTTCATCTAGCACAAAGGGAACGGGTTGCAGGAGAAACTTTTACTCTGGTTTCTCAGTCTGTTTCCTAGTGCCGGTTTGAAGTTCCTGCAGTTTTCACTGTAAAACCGAGTTGGAGCTAGTACCTCCCCATATATATGTATGGAGTGGAGTTTGCAACTGAAAAGAAACTTTGTGTTCCCAACAAGCTAGGTGAAGGACGGCTTTCACACACACTTATCTCTCAGAACTGAGCATGTGGAGAGACGTTCGTTCATCTAGCACAAAGGGAACGGGTTGCAGGAGAAACTTTTACTCTGGTTTCTCAGTCTGTTTCCTAGTGCCGGTTTGAAGTTCCTGCAGTTTTCACTGTAAAACCGAGTTGGAGCTAGTACCTCCCCATATATATGTATGGAGTGGAGTTTGCAACTGAAAAGAAACTTTGTGTTCCCAACAAGCTAGGTGAAGGACGGCTTTCACACACACTTATCTCTCAGAACTGAGCATGTGGAGAGACGTTCGTTCATCTAGCACAAAGGGAACGGGTTGCAGGAGAAACTTTTACTCTGGTTTCTCAGTCTGTTTCCTAGTGCCGGTTTGAAGTTCCTGCAGTTTTCACTGTAAAACCGAGTTGGAGCTAGTACCTCCCCATATATATGTATGGAGTGGAGTTTGCAACTGAAAAGAAACTTTGTGTTCCCAACAAGCTAGGTGAAGGACGGCTTTCACACACACTTATCTCTCAGAACTGAGCATGTGGAGAGACGTTCGTTCATCTAGCACAAAGGGAACGGGTTGCAGGAGAAACTTTTACTCTGGTTTCTCAGTCTGTTTCCTAGTGCCGGTTTGAAGTTCCTGCAGTTTTCACTGTAAAACCGAGTTGGAGCTAGTACCTCCCCATATATATGTATGGAGTGGAGTTTGCAACTGAAAAGAAACTTTGTGTTCCCAACAAGCTAGGTGAAGGACGGCTTTCACACACACTTATCTCTCAGAACTGAGCATGTGGAGAGACGTTCGTTCATCTAGCACAAAGGGAACGGGTTGCAGGAGAAACTTTTACTCTGGTTTCTCAGTCTGTTTCCTAGTGCCGGTTTGAAGTTCCTGCAGTTTTCACTGTAAAACCGAGTTGGAGCTAGTACCTCCCCATATATATGTATGGAGTGGAGTTTGCAACTGAAAAGAAACTTTGTGTTCCCAACAAGCTAGGTGAAGGACGGCTTTCACACACACTTATCTCTCAGAACTGAGCATGTGGAGAGACGTTCGTTCATCTAGCACAAAGGGAACGGGTTGCAGGAGAAACTTTTACTCTGGTTTCTCAGTCTGTTTCCTAGTGCCGGTTTGAAGTTCCTGCAGTTTTCACTGTAAAACCGAGTTGGAGCTAGTACCTCCCCATATATATGTATGGAGTGGAGTTTGCAACTGAAAAGAAACTTTGTGTTCCCAACAAGCTAGGTGAAGGACGGCTTTCACACACACTTATCTCTCAGAACTGAGCATGTGGAGAGACGTTCGTTCATCTAGCACAAAGGGAACGGGTTGCAGGAGAAACTTTTACTCTGGTTTCTCAGTCTGTTTCCTAGTGCCGGTTTGAAGTTCCTGCAGTTTTCACTGTAAAACCGAGTTGGAGCTAGTACCTCCCCATATATATGTATGGAGTGGAGTTTGCAACTGAAAAGAAACTTTGTGTTCCCAACAAGCTAGGTGAAGGACGGCTTTCACACACACTTATCTCTCAGAACTGAGCATGTGGAGAGACGTTCGTTCATCTAGCACAAAGGGAACGGGTTGCAGGAGAAACTTTTACTCTGGTTTCTCAGTCTGTTTCCTAGTGCCGGTTTGAAGTTCCTGCAGTTTTCACTGTAAAACCGAGTTGGAGCTAGTACCTCCCCATATATATGTATGGAGTGGAGTTTGCAACTGAAAAGAAACTTTGTGTTCCCAACAAGCTAGGTGAAGGACGGCTTTCACACACACTTATCTCTCAGAACTGAGCATGTGGAGAGACGTTCGTTCATCTAGCACAAAGGAACGGGTTGCAGGAGAAACTTTTACTCTGGTTTCTCAGTCTGTTTCCTAGTGCCGGTTTGAAGTTCCTGCAGTTTTCACTGTAAAACCGAGTTGGAGCTAGTACCTCCCCATATATATGTATGGAGTGGAGTTTGCAACTGAAAAGAAACTTTGTGTTCCCAACAAGCTAGGTGAAGGACGGCTTTCACACACACTTATCTCTCAGAACTGAGCATGTGGAGAGACGTTCGTTCATCTAGCACAAAGGGAACGGGTTGCAGGAGAAACTTTTACTCTGGTTTCTCAGTCTGTTTCCTAGTGCCGGTTTGAAGTTCCTGCAGTTTTCACTGTAAAACCGAGTTGGAGCTAGTACCTCCCCATATATATGTATGGAGTGGAGTTTGCAACTGAAAAGAAACTTTGTGTTCCCAACAAGCTAGGTGAAGGACGGCTTTCACACACACTTATCTCTCAGAACTGAGCATGTGGAGAGACGTTCGTTCATCTAGCACAAAGGGAACGGGTTGCAGGAGAAACTTTTACTCTGGTTTCTCAGTCTGTTTCCTAGTGCCGGTTTGAAGTTCCTGCAGTTTTCACTGTAAAACCGAGTTGGAGCTAGTACCTCCCCATATATATGTATGGAGTGGAGTTTGCAACTGAAAAGAAACTTTGTGTTCCCAACAAGCTAGGTGAAGGACGGCTTTCACACACACTTATCTCTCAGAACTGAGCATGTGGAGAGACGTTCGTTCATCTAGCACAAAGGGAACGGGTTGCAGGAGAAACTTTTACTCTGGTTTCTCAGTCTGTTTCCTAGTGCCGGTTTGAAGTTCCTGCAGTTTTCACTGTAAAACCGAGTTGGAGCTAGTACCTCCCCATATATATGTATGGAGTGGAGTTTGCAACTGAAAGAAACTTTGTGTTCCCAACAAGCTAGGTGAAGGACGGCTTTCACACACACTTATCTCTCAGAACTGAGCATGTGGAGAGACGTTCGTTCATCTAGCACAAAGGGAACGGGTTGCAGGAGAAACTTTTACTCTGGTTTCTCAGTCTGTTTCCTAGTGCCGGTTTGAAGTTCCTGCAGTTTTCACTGTAAAACCGAGTTGGAGCTAGTACCTCCCCATATATATGTATGGAGTGGAGTTTGCAACTGAAAAGAAACTTTGTGTTCCCAACAAGCTAGGTGAAGGACGGCTTTCACACACACTTATCTCTCAGAACTGAGCATGTGGAGAGACGTTCGTTCATCTAGCACAAAGGGAACGGGTTGCAGGAGAAACTTTTACTCTGGTTTCTCAGTCTGTTTCCTAGTGCCGGTTTGAAGTTCCTGCAGTTTTCACTGTAAAACCGAGTTGGAGCTAGTACCTCCCCATATATATGTATGGAGTGGAGTTTGCAACTGAAAAGAAACTTTGTGTTCCCAACAAGCTAGGTGAAGGACGGCTTTCACACACACTTATCTCTCAGAACTGAGCATGTGGAGAGACGTTCGTTCATCTAGCACAAAGGGAACGGGTTGCAGGAGAAACTTTTACTCTGGTTTCTCAGTCTGTTTCCTAGTGCCGGTTTGAAGTTCCTGCAGTTTTCACTGTAAAACCGAGTTGGAGCTAGTACCTCCCCATATATATGTATGGAGTGGAGTTTGCAACTGAAAAGAAACTTTGTGTTCCCAACAAGCTAGGTGAAGGACGGCTTTCACACACACTTATCTCTCAGAACTGAGCATGTGGAGAGACGTTCGTTCATCTAGCACAAAGGGAACGGGTTGCAGGAGAAACTTTTACTCTGGTTTCTCAGTCTGTTTCCTAGTGCCGGTTTGAAGTTCCTGCAGTTTTCACTGTAAAACCGAGTTGGAGCTAGTACCTCCCCATATATATGTATGGAGTGGAGTTTGCAACTGAAAAGAAACTTTGTGTTCCCAACAAGCTAGGTGAAGGACGGCTTTCACACACACTTATCTCTCAGAACTGAGCATGTGGAGAGACGTTCGTTCATCTAGCACAAAGGGAACGGGTTGCAGGAGAAACTTTTACTCTGGTTTCTCAGTCTGTTTCCTAGTGCCGGTTTGAAGTTCCTGCAGTTTTCACTGTAAAACCGAGTTGGAGCTAGTACCTCCCCATATATATGTATGGAGTGGAGTTTGCAACTGAAAAGAAACTTTGTGTTCCCAACAAGCTAGGTGAAGGACGGCTTTCACACACACTTATCTCTCAGAACTGAGCATGTGGAGAGACGTTCGTTCATCTAGCACAAAGGGAACGGGTTGCAGGAGAAACTTTTACTCTGGTTTCTCAGTCTGTTTCCTAGTGCCGGTTTGAAGTTCCTGCAGTTTTCACTGTAAAACCGAGTTGGAGCTAGTACCTCCCCATATATATGTATGGAGTGGAGTTTGCAACTGAAAAGAAACTTTGTGTTCCCAACAAGCTAGGTGAAGGACGGCTTTCACACACACTTATCTCTCAGAACTGAGCATGTGGAGAGACGTTCGTTCATCTAGCACAAAGGGAACGGGTTGCAGGAGAAACTTTTACTCTGGTTTCTCAGTCTGTTTCCTAGTGCCGGTTTGAAGTTCCTGCAGTTTTCACTGTAAAACCGAGTTGGAGCTAGTACCTCCCCATATATATGTATGGAGTGGAGTTTGCAACTGAAAAGAAACTTTGTGTTCCCAACAAGCTAGGTGAAGGACGGCTTTCACACACACTTATCTCTCAGAACTGAGCATGTGGAGAGACGTTCGTTCATCTAGCACAAAGGGAACGGGTTGCAGGAGAAACTTTTACTCTGGTTTCTCAGTCTGTTTCCTAGTGCCGGTTTGAAGTTCCTGCAGTTTTCACTGTAAAACCGAGTTGGAGCTAGTACCTCCCCATATATATGTATGGAGTGGAGTTTGCAACTGAAAAGAAACTTTGTGTTCCCAACAAGCTAGGTGAAGGACGGCTTTCACACACACTTATCTCTCAGAACTGAGCATGTGGAGAGACGTTCGTTCATCTAGCACAAAGGGAACGGGTTGCAGGAGAAACTTTTACTCTGGTTTCTCAGTCTGTTTCCTAGTGCCGGTTTGAAGTTCCTGCAGTTTTCACTGTAAAACCGAGTTGGAGCTAGTACCTCCCCATATATATGTATGGAGTGGAGTTTGCAACTGAAAAGAAACTTTGTGTTCCCAACAAGCTAGGTGAAGGACGGCTTTCACACACACTTATCTCTCAGAACTGAGCATGTGGAGAGACGTTCGTTCATCTAGCACAAAGGGAACGGGTTGCAGGAGAAACTTTTACTCTGGTTTCTCAGTCTGTTTCCTAGTGCCGGTTTGAAGTTCCTGCAGTTTTCACTGTAAAACCGAGTTGGAGCTAGTACCTCCCCATATATATGTATGGAGTGGAGTTTGCAACTGAAAAGAAACTTTGTGTTCCCAACAAGCTAGGTGAAGGACGGCTTTCACACACACTTATCTCTCAGAACTGAGCATGTGGAGAGACGTTCGTTCATCTAGCACAAAGGGAACGGGTTGCAGGAGAAACTTTTACTCTGGTTTCTCAGTCTGTTTCCTAGTGCCGGTTTGAAGTTCCTGCAGTTTTCACTGTAAAACCGAGTTGGAGCTAGTACCTCCCCATATATATGTATGGAGTGGAGTTTGCAACTGAAAAGAAACTTTGTGTTCCCAACAAGCTAGGTGAAGGACGGCTTTCACACACACTTATCTCTCAGAACTGAGCATGTGGAGAGACGTTCGTTCATCTAGCACAAAGGGAACGGGTTGCAGGAGAAACTTTTACTCTGGTTTCTCAGTCTGTTTCCTAGTGCCGGTTTGAAGTTCCTGCAGTTTTCACTGTAAAACCGAGTTGGAGCTAGTACCTCCCCATATATATGTATGGAGTGGAGTTTGCAACTGAAAAGAAACTTTGTGTTCCCAACAAGCTAGGTGAAGGACGGCTTTCACACACACTTATCTCTCAGAACTGAGCATGTGGAGAGACGTTCGTTCATCTAGCACAAAGGGAACGGGTTGCAGGAGAAACTTTTACTCTGGTTTCTCAGTCTGTTTCCTAGTGCCGGTTTGAAGTTCCTGCAGTTTTCACTGTAAAACCGAGTTGGAGCTAGTACCTCCCCATATATATGTATGGAGTGGAGTTTGCAACTGAAAAGAAACTTTGTGTTCCCAACAAGCTAGGTGAAGGACGGCTTTCACACACACTTATCTCTCAGAACTGAGCATGTGGAGAGACGTTCGTTCATCTAGCACAAAGGGAACGGGTTGCAGGAGAAACTTTTACTCTGGTTTCTCAGTCTGTTTCCTAGTGCCGGTTTGAAGTTCCTGCAGTTTTCACTGTAAAACCGAGTTGGAGCTAGTACCTCCCCATATATATGTATGGAGTGGAGTTTGCAACTGAAAAGAAACTTTGTGTTCCCAACAAGCTAGGTGAAGGACGGCTTTCACACACACTTATCTCTCAGAACTGAGCATGTGGAGAGACGTTCGTTCATCTAGCACAAAGGGAACGGGTTGCAGGAGAAACTTTTACTCTGGTTTCTCAGTCTGTTTCCTAGTGCCGGTTTGAAGTTCCTGCAGTTTTCACTGTAAAACCGAGTTGGAGCTAGTACCTCCCCATATATATGTATGGAGTGGAGTTTGCAACTGAAAAGAAACTTTGTGTTCCCAACAAGCTAGGTGAAGGACGGCTTTCACACACACTTATCTCTCAGAACTGAGCATGTGGAGAGACGTTCGTTCATCTAGCACAAAGGGAACGGGTTGCAGGAGAAACTTTTACTCTGGTTTCTCAGTCTGTTTCCTAGTGCCGGTTTGAAGTTCCTGCAGTTTTCACTGTAAAACCGAGTTGGAGCTAGTACCTCCCCATATATATGTATGGAGTGGAGTTTGCAACTGAAAAGAAACTTTGTGTTCCCAACAAGCTAGGTGAAGGACGGCTTTCACACACACTTATCTCTCAGAACTGAGCATGTGGAGAGACGTTCGTTCATCTAGCACAAAGGGAACGGGTTGCAGGAGAAACTTTTACTCTGGTTTCTCAGTCTGTTTCCTAGTGCCGGTTTGAAGTTCCTGCAGTTTTCACTGTAAAACCGAGTTGGAGCTAGTACCTCCCCATATATATGTATGGAGTGGAGTTTGCAACTGAAAAGAAACTTTGTGTTCCCAACAAGCTAGGTGAAGGACGGCTTTCACACACACTTATCTCTCAGAACTGAGCATGTGGAGAGACGTTCGTTCATCTAGCACAAAGGGAACGGGTTGCAGGAGAAACTTTTACTCTGGTTTCTCAGTCTGTTTCCTAGTGCCGGTTTGAAGTTCCTGCAGTTTTCACTGTAAAACCGAGTTGGAGCTAGTACCTCCCCATATATATGTATGGAGTGGAGTTTGCAACTGAAAAGAAACTTTGTGTTCCCAACAAGCTAGGTGAAGGACGGCTTTCACACACACTTATCTCTCAGAACTGAGCATGTGGAGAGACGTTCGTTCATCTAGCACAAAGGGAACGGGTTGCAGGAGAAACTTTTACTCTGGTTTCTCAGTCTGTTTCCTAGTGCCGGTTTGAAGTTCCTGCAGTTTTCACTGTAAAACCGAGTTGGAGCTAGTACCTCCCCATATATATGTATGGAGTGGAGTTTGCAACTGAAAAGAAACTTTGTGTTCCCAACAAGCTAGGTGAAGGACGGCTTTCACACACACTTATCTCTCAGAACTGAGCATGTGGAGAGACGTTCGTTCATCTAGCACAAAGGGAACGGGTTGCAGGAGAAACTTTTACTCTGGTTTCTCAGTCTGTTTCCTAGTGCCGGTTTGAAGTTCCTGCAGTTTTCACTGTAAAACCGAGTTGGAGCTAGTACCTCCCCATATATATGTATGGAGTGGAGTTTGCAACTGAAAAGAAACTTTGTGTTCCCAACAAGCTAGGTGAAGGACGGCTTTCACACACACTTATCTCTCAGAACTGAGCATGTGGAGAGACGTTCGTTCATCTAGCACAAAGGGAACGGGTTGCAGGAGAAACTTTTACTCTGGTTTCTCAGTCTGTTTCCTAGTGCCGGTTTGAAGTTCCTGCAGTTTTCACTGTAAAACCGAGTTGGAGCTAGTACCTCCCCATATATATGTATGGAGTGGAGTTTGCAACTGAAAAGAAACTTTGTGTTCCCAACAAGCTAGGTGAAGGACGGCTTTCACACACACTTATCTCTCAGAACTGAGCATGTGGAGAGACGTTCGTTCATCTAGCACAAAGGGAACGGGTTGCAGGAGAAACTTTTACTCTGGTTTCTCAGTCTGTTTCCTAGTGCCGGTTTGAAGTTCCTGCAGTTTTCACTGTAAAACCGAGTTGGAGCTAGTACCTCCCCATATATATGTATGGAGTGGAGTTTGCAACTGAAAAGAAACTTTGTGTTCCCAACAAGCTAGGTGAAGGACGGCTTTCACACACACTTATCTCTCAGAACTGAGCATGTGGAGAGACGTTCGTTCATCTAGCACAAAGGGAACGGGTTGCAGGAGAAACTTTTACTCTGGTTTCTCAGTCTGTTTCCTAGTGCCGGTTTGAAGTTCCTGCAGTTTTCACTGTAAAACCGAGTTGGAGCTAGTACCTCCCCATATATATGTATGGAGTGGAGTTTGCAACTGAAAAGAAACTTTGTGTTCCCAACAAGCTAGGTGAAGGACGGCTTTCACACACACTTATCTCTCAGAACTGAGCATGTGGAGAGACGTTCGTTCATCTAGCACAAAGGGAACGGGTTGCAGGAGAAACTTTTACTCTGGTTTCTCAGTCTGTTTCCTAGTGCCGGTTTGAAGTTCCTGCAGTTTTCACTGTAAAACCGAGTTGGAGCTAGTACCTCCCCATATATATGTATGGAGTGGAGTTTGCAACTGAAAAGAAACTTTGTGTTCCCAACAAGCTAGGTGAAGGACGGCTTTCACACACACTTATCTCTCAGAACTGAGCATGTGGAGAGACGTTCGTTCATCTAGCACAAAGGGAACGGGTTGCAGGAGAAACTTTTACTCTGGTTTCTCAGTCTGTTTCCTAGTGCCGGTTTGAAGTTCCTGCAGTTTTCACTGTAAAACCGAGTTGGAGCTAGTACCTCCCCATATATATGTATGGAGTGGAGTTTGCAACTGAAAAGAAACTTTGTGTTCCCAACAAGCTAGGTGAAGGACGGCTTTCACACACACTTATCTCTCAGAACTGAGCATGTGGAGAGACGTTCGTTCATCTAGCACAAAGGGAACGGGTTGCAGGAGAAACTTTTACTCTGGTTTCTCAGTCTGTTTCCTAGTGCCGGTTTGAAGTTCCTGCAGTTTTCACTGTAAAACCGAGTTGGAGCTAGTACCTCCCCATATATATGTATGGAGTGGAGTTTGCAACTGAAAAGAAACTTTGTGTTCCCAACAAGCTAGGTGAAGGACGGCTTTCACACACACTTATCTCTCAGAACTGAGCATGTGGAGAGACGTTCGTTCATCTAGCACAAAGGGAACGGGTTGCAGGAGAAACTTTTACTCTGGTTTCTCAGTCTGTTTCCTAGTGCCGGTTTGAAGTTCCTGCAGTTTTCACTGTAAAACCGAGTTGGAGCTAGTACCTCCCCATATATATGTATGGAGTGGAGTTTGCAACTGAAAAGAAACTTTGTGTTCCCAACAAGCTAGGTGAAGGACGGCTTTCACACACACTTATCTCTCAGAACTGAGCATGTGGAGAGACGTTCGTTCATCTAGCACAAAGGGAACGGGTTGCAGGAGAAACTTTTACTCTGGTTTCTCAGTCTGTTTCCTAGTGCCGGTTTGAAGTTCCTGCAGTTTTCACTGTAAAACCGAGTTGGAGCTAGTACCTCCCCATATATATGTATGGAGTGGAGTTTGCAACTGAAAAGAAACTTTGTGTTCCCAACAAGCTAGGTGAAGGACGGCTTTCACACACACTTATCTCTCAGAACTGAGCATGTGGAGAGACGTTCGTTCATCTAGCACAAAGGGAACGGGTTGCAGGAGAAACTTTTACTCTGGTTTCTCAGTCTGTTTCCTAGTGCCGGTTTGAAGTTCCTGCAGTTTTCACTGTAAAACCGAGTTGGAGCTAGTACCTCCCCATATATATGTATGGAGTGGAGTTTGCAACTGAAAAGAAACTTTGTGTTCCCAACAAGCTAGGTGAAGGACGGCTTTCACACACACTTATCTCTCAGAACTGAGCATGTGGAGAGACGTTCGTTCATCTAGCACAAAGGGAACGGGTTGCAGGAGAAACTTTTACTCTGGTTTCTCAGTCTGTTTCCTAGTGCCGGTTTGAAGTTCCTGCAGTTTTCACTGTAAAACCGAGTTGGAGCTAGTACCTCCCCATATATATGTATGGAGTGGAGTTTGCAACTGAAAAGAAACTTTGTGTTCCCAACAAGCTAGGTGAAGGACGGCTTTCACACACACTTATCTCTCAGAACTGAGCATGTGGAGAGACGTTCGTTCATCTAGCACAAAGGGAACGGGTTGCAGGAGAAACTTTTACTCTGGTTTCTCAGTCTGTTTCCTAGTGCCGGTTTGAAGTTCCTGCAGTTTTCACTGTAAAACCGAGTTGGAGCTAGTACCTCCCCATATATATGTATGGAGTGGAGTTTGCAACTGAAAAGAAACTTTGTGTTCCCAACAAGCTAGGTGAAGGACGGCTTTCACACACACTTATCTCTCAGAACTGAGCATGTGGAGAGACGTTCGTTCATCTAGCACAAAGGGAACGGGTTGCAGGAGAAACTTTTACTCTGGTTTCTCAGTCTGTTTCCTAGTGCCGGTTTGAAGTTCCTGCAGTTTTCACTGTAAAACCGAGTTGGAGCTAGTACCTCCCCATATATATGTATGGAGTGGAGTTTGCAACTGAAAAGAAACTTTGTGTTCCCAACAAGCTAGGTGAAGGACGGCTTTCACACACACTTATCTCTCAGAACTGAGCATGTGGAGAGACGTTCGTTCATCTAGCACAAAGGGAACGGGTTGCAGGAGAAACTTTTACTCTGGTTTCTCAGTCTGTTTCCTAGTGCCGGTTTGAAGTTCCTGCAGTTTTCACTGTAAAACCGAGTTGGAGCTAGTACCTCCCCATATATATGTATGGAGTGGAGTTTGCAACTGAAAAGAAACTTTGTGTTCCCAACAAGCTAGGTGAAGGACGGCTTTCACACACACTTATCTCTCAGAACTGAGCATGTGGAGAGACGTTCGTTCATCTAGCACAAAGGGAACGGGTTGCAGGAGAAACTTTTACTCTGGTTTCTCAGTCTGTTTCCTAGTGCCGGTTTGAAGTTCCTGCAGTTTTCACTGTAAAACCGAGTTGGAGCTAGTACCTCCCCATATATATGTATGGAGTGGAGTTTGCAACTGAAAAGAAACTTTGTGTTCCCAACAAGCTAGGTGAAGGACGGCTTTCACACACACTTATCTCTCAGAACTGAGCATGTGGAGAGACGTTCGTTCATCTAGCACAAAGGGAACGGGTTGCAGGAGAAACTTTTACTCTGGTTTCTCAGTCTGTTTCCTAGTGCCGGTTTGAAGTTCCTGCAGTTTTCACTGTAAAACCGAGTTGGAGCTAGTACCTCCCCATATATATGTATGGAGTGGAGTTTGCAACTGAAAAGAAACTTTGTGTTCCCAACAAGCTAGGTGAAGGACGGCTTTCACACACACTTATCTCTCAGAACTGAGCATGTGGAGAGACGTTCGTTCATCTAGCACAAAGGGAACGGGTTGCAGGAGAAACTTTTACTCTGGTTTCTCAGTCTGTTTCCTAGTGCCGGTTTGAAGTTCCTGCAGTTTTCACTGTAAAACCGAGTTGGAGCTAGTACCTCCCCATATATATGTATGGAGTGGAGTTTGCAACTGAAAAGAAACTTTGTGTTCCCAACAAGCTAGGTGAAGGACGGCTTTCACACACACTTATCTCTCAGAACTGAGCATGTGGAGAGACGTTCGTTCATCTAGCACAAAGGGAACGGGTTGCAGGAGAAACTTTTACTCTGGTTTCTCAGTCTGTTTCCTAGTGCCGGTTTGAAGTTCCTGCAGTTTTCACTGTAAAACCGAGTTGGAGCTAGTACCTCCCCATATATATGTATGGAGTGGAGTTTGCAACTGAAAAGAAACTTTGTGTTCCCAACAAGCTAGGTGAAGGACGGCTTTCACACACACTTATCTCTCAGAACTGAGCATGTGGAGAGACGTTCGTTCATCTAGCACAAAGGGAACGGGTTGCAGGAGAAACTTTTACTCTGGTTTCTCAGTCTGTTTCCTAGTGCCGGTTTGAAGTTCCTGCAGTTTTCACTGTAAAACCGAGTTGGAGCTAGTACCTCCCCATATATATGTATGGAGTGGAGTTTGCAACTGAAAAGAAACTTTGTGTTCCCAACAAGCTAGGTGAAGGACGGCTTTCACACACACTTATCTCTCAGAACTGAGCATGTGGAGAGACGTTCGTTCATCTAGCACAAAGGGAACGGGTTGCAGGAGAAACTTTTACTCTGGTTTCTCAGTCTGTTTCCTAGTGCCGGTTTGAAGTTCCTGCAGTTTTCACTGTAAAACCGAGTTGGAGCTAGTACCTCCCCATATATATGTATGGAGTGGAGTTTGCAACTGAAAAGAAACTTTGTGTTCCCAACAAGCTAGGTGAAGGACGGCTTTCACACACACTTATCTCTCAGAACTGAGCATGTGGAGAGACGTTCGTTCATCTAGCACAAAGGGAACGGGTTGCAGGAGAAACTTTTACTCTGGTTTCTCAGTCTGTTTCCTAGTGCCGGTTTGAAGTTCCTGCAGTTTTCACTGTAAAACCGAGTTGGAGCTAGTACCTCCCCATATATATGTATGGAGTGGAGTTTGCAACTGAAAAGAAACTTTGTGTTCCCAACAAGCTAGGTGAAGGACGGCTTTCACACACACTTATCTCTCAGAACTGAGCATGTGGAGAGACGTTCGTTCATCTAGCACAAAGGGAACGGGTTGCAGGAGAAACTTTTACTCTGGTTTCTCAGTCTGTTTCCTAGTGCCGGTTTGAAGTTCCTGCAGTTTTCACTGTAAAACCGAGTTGGAGCTAGTACCTCCCCATATATATGTATGGAGTGGAGTTTGCAACTGAAAAGAAACTTTGTGTTCCCAACAAGCTAGGTGAAGGACGGCTTTCACACACACTTATCTCTCAGAACTGAGCATGTGGAGAGACGTTCGTTCATCTAGCACAAAGGGAACGGGTTGCAGGAGAAACTTTTACTCTGGTTTCTCAGTCTGTTTCCTAGTGCCGGTTTGAAGTTCCTGCAGTTTTCACTGTAAAACCGAGTTGGAGCTAGTACCTCCCCATATATATGTATGGAGTGGAGTTTGCAACTGAAAAGAAACTTTGTGTTCCCAACAAGCTAGGTGAAGGACGGCTTTCACACACACTTATCTCTCAGAACTGAGCATGTGGAGAGACGTTCGTTCATCTAGCACAAAGGGAACGGGTTGCAGGAGAAACTTTTACTCTGGTTTCTCAGTCTGTTTCCTAGTGCCGGTTTGAAGTTCCTGCAGTTTTCACTGTAAAACCGAGTTGGAGCTAGTACCTCCCCATATATATGTATGGAGTGGAGTTTGCAACTGAAAAGAAACTTTGTGTTCCCAACAAGCTAGGTGAAGGACGGCTTTCACACACACTTATCTCTCAGAACTGAGCATGTGGAGAGACGTTCGTTCATCTAGCACAAAGGGAACGGGTTGCAGGAGAAACTTTTACTCTGGTTTCTCAGTCTGTTTCCTAGTGCCGGTTTGAAGTTCCTGCAGTTTTCACTGTAAAACCGAGTTGGAGCTAGTACCTCCCCATATATATGTATGGAGTGGAGTTTGCAACTGAAAAGAAACTTTGTGTTCCCAACAAGCTAGGTGAAGGACGGCTTTCACACACACTTATCTCTCAGAACTGAGCATGTGGAGAGACGTTCGTTCATCTAGCACAAAGGGAACGGGTTGCAGGAGAAACTTTTACTCTGGTTTCTCAGTCTGTTTCCTAGTGCCGGTTTGAAGTTCCTGCAGTTTTCACTGTAAAACCGAGTTGGAGCTAGTACCTCCCCATATATATGTATGGAGTGGAGTTTGCAACTGAAAAGAAACTTTGTGTTCCCAACAAGCTAGGTGAAGGACGGCTTTCACACACACTTATCTCTCAGAACTGAGCATGTGGAGAGACGTTCGTTCATCTAGCACAAAGGGAACGGGTTGCAGGAGAAACTTTTACTCTGGTTTCTCAGTCTGTTTCCTAGTGCCGGTTTGAAGTTCCTGCAGTTTTCACTGTAAAACCGAGTTGGAGCTAGTACCTCCCCATATATATGTATGGAGTGGAGTTTGCAACTGAAAAGAAACTTTGTGTTCCCAACAAGCTAGGTGAAGGACGGCTTTCACACACACTTATCTCTCAGAACTGAGCATGTGGAGAGACGTTCGTTCATCTAGCACAAAGGGAACGGGTTGCAGGAGAAACTTTTACTCTGGTTTCTCAGTCTGTTTCCTAGTGCCGGTTTGAAGTTCCTGCAGTTTTCACTGTAAAACCGAGTTGGAGCTAGTACCTCCCCATATATATGTATGGAGTGGAGTTTGCAACTGAAAAGAAACTTTGTGTTCCCAACAAGCTAGGTGAAGGACGGCTTTCACACACACTTATCTCTCAGAACTGAGCATGTGGAGAGACGTTCGTTCATCTAGCACAAAGGGAACGGGTTGCAGGAGAAACTTTTACTCTGGTTTCTCAGTCTGTTTCCTAGTGCCGGTTTGAAGTTCCTGCAGTTTTCACTGTAAAACCGAGTTGGAGCTAGTACCTCCCCATATATATGTATGGAGTGGAGTTTGCAACTGAAAAGAAACTTTGTGTTCCCAACAAGCTAGGTGAAGGACGGCTTTCACACACACTTATCTCTCAGAACTGAGCATGTGGAGAGACGTTCGTTCATCTAGCACAAAGGGAACGGGTTGCAGGAGAAACTTTTACTCTGGTTTCTCAGTCTGTTTCCTAGTGCCGGTTTGAAGTTCCTGCAGTTTTCACTGTAAAACCGAGTTGGAGCTAGTACCTCCCCATATATATGTATGGAGTGGAGTTTGCAACTGAAAAGAAACTTTGTGTTCCCAACAAGCTAGGTGAAGGACGGCTTTCACACACACTTATCTCTCAGAACTGAGCATGTGGAGAGACGTTCGTTCATCTAGCACAAAGGGAACGGGTTGCAGGAGAAACTTTTACTCTGGTTTCTCAGTCTGTTTCCTAGTGCCGGTTTGAAGTTCCTGCAGTTTTCACTGTAAAACCGAGTTGGAGCTAGTACCTCCCCATATATATGTATGGAGTGGAGTTTGCAACTGAAAAGAAACTTTGTGTTCCCAACAAGCTAGGTGAAGGACGGCTTTCACACACACTTATCTCTCAGAACTGAGCATGTGGAGAGACGTTCGTTCATCTAGCACAAAGGGAACGGGTTGCAGGAGAAACTTTTACTCTGGTTTCTCAGTCTGTTTCCTAGTGCCGGTTTGAAGTTCCTGCAGTTTTCACTGTAAAACCGAGTTGGAGCTAGTACCTCCCCATATATATGTATGGAGTGGAGTTTGCAACTGAAAAGAAACTTTGTGTTCCCAACAAGCTAGGTGAAGGACGGCTTTCACACACACTTATCTCTCAGAACTGAGCATGTGGAGAGACGTTCGTTCATCTAGCACAAAGGGAACGGGTTGCAGGAGAAACTTTTACTCTGGTTTCTCAGTCTGTTTCCTAGTGCCGGTTTGAAGTTCCTGCAGTTTTCACTGTAAAACCGAGTTGGAGCTAGTACCTCCCCATATATATGTATGGAGTGGAGTTTGCAACTGAAAAGAAACTTTGTGTTCCCAACAAGCTAGGTGAAGGACGGCTTTCACACACACTTATCTCTCAGAACTGAGCATGTGGAGAGACGTTCGTTCATCTAGCACAAAGGGAACGGGTTGCAGGAGAAACTTTTACTCTGGTTTCTCAGTCTGTTTCCTAGTGCCGGTTTGAAGTTCCTGCAGTTTTCACTGTAAAACCGAGTTGGAGCTAGTACCTCCCCATATATATGTATGGAGTGGAGTTTGCAACTGAAAAGAAACTTTGTGTTCCCAACAAGCTAGGTGAAGGACGGCTTTCACACACACTTATCTCTCAGAACTGAGCATGTGGAGAGACGTTCGTTCATCTAGCACAAAGGGAACGGGTTGCAGGAGAAACTTTTACTCTGGTTTCTCAGTCTGTTTCCTAGTGCCGGTTTGAAGTTCCTGCAGTTTTCACTGTAAAACCGAGTTGGAGCTAGTACCTCCCCATATATATGTATGGAGTGGAGTTTGCAACTGAAAAGAAACTTTGTGTTCCCAACAAGCTAGGTGAAGGACGGCTTTCACACACACTTATCTCTCAGAACTGAGCATGTGGAGAGACGTTCGTTCATCTAGCACAAAGGGAACGGGTTGCAGGAGAAACTTTTACTCTGGTTTCTCAGTCTGTTTCCTAGTGCCGGTTTGAAGTTCCTGCAGTTTTCACTGTAAAACCGAGTTGGAGCTAGTACCTCCCCATATATATGTATGGAGTGGAGTTTGCAACTGAAAAGAAACTTTGTGTTCCCAACAAGCTAGGTGAAGGACGGCTTTCACACACACTTATCTCTCAGAACTGAGCATGTGGAGAGACGTTCGTTCATCTAGCACAAAGGGAACGGGTTGCAGGAGAAACTTTTACTCTGGTTTCTCAGTCTGTTTCCTAGTGCCGGTTTGAAGTTCCTGCAGTTTTCACTGTAAAACCGAGTTGGAGCTAGTACCTCCCCATATATATGTATGGAGTGGAGTTTGCAACTGAAAAGAAACTTTGTGTTCCCAACAAGCTAGGTGAAGGACGGCTTTCACACACACTTATCTCTCAGAACTGAGCATGTGGAGAGACGTTCGTTCATCTAGCACAAAGGGAACGGGTTGCAGGAGAAACTTTTACTCTGGTTTCTCAGTCTGTTTCCTAGTGCCGGTTTGAAGTTCCTGCAGTTTTCACTGTAAAACCGAGTTGGAGCTAGTACCTCCCCATATATATGTATGGAGTGGAGTTTGCAACTGAAAAGAAACTTTGTGTTCCCAACAAGCTAGGTGAAGGACGGCTTTCACACACACTTATCTCTCAGAACTGAGCATGTGGAGAGACGTTCGTTCATCTAGCACAAAGGGAACGGGTTGCAGGAGAAACTTTTACTCTGGTTTCTCAGTCTGTTTCCTAGTGCCGGTTTGAAGTTCCTGCAGTTTTCACTGTAAAACCGAGTTGGAGCTAGTACCTCCCCATATATATGTATGGAGTGGAGTTTGCAACTGAAAAGAAACTTTGTGTTCCCAACAAGCTAGGTGAAGGACGGCTTTCACACACACTTATCTCTCAGAACTGAGCATGTGGAGAGACGTTCGTTCATCTAGCACAAAGGGAACGGGTTGCAGGAGAAACTTTTACTCTGGTTTCTCAGTCTGTTTCCTAGTGCCGGTTTGAAGTTCCTGCAGTTTTCACTGTAAAACCGAGTTGGAGCTAGTACCTCCCCATATATATGTATGGAGTGGAGTTTGCAACTGAAAAGAAACTTTGTGTTCCCAACAAGCTAGGTGAAGGACGGCTTTCACACACACTTATCTCTCAGAACTGAGCATGTGGAGAGACGTTCGTTCATCTAGCACAAAGGGAACGGGTTGCAGGAGAAACTTTTACTCTGGTTTCTCAGTCTGTTTCCTAGTGCCGGTTTGAAGTTCCTGCAGTTTTCACTGTAAAACCGAGTTGGAGCTAGTACCTCCCCATATATATGTATGGAGTGGAGTTTGCAACTGAAAAGAAACTTTGTGTTCCCAACAAGCTAGGTGAAGGACGGCTTTCACACACACTTATCTCTCAGAACTGAGCATGTGGAGAGACGTTCGTTCATCTAGCACAAAGGGAACGGGTTGCAGGAGAAACTTTTACTCTGGTTTCTCAGTCTGTTTCCTAGTGCCGGTTTGAAGTTCCTGCAGTTTTCACTGTAAAACCGAGTTGGAGCTAGTACCTCCCCATATATATGTATGGAGTGGAGTTTGCAACTGAAAAGAAACTTTGTGTTCCCAACAAGCTAGGTGAAGGACGGCTTTCACACACACTTATCTCTCAGAACTGAGCATGTGGAGAGACGTTCGTTCATCTAGCACAAAGGGAACGGGTTGCAGGAGAAACTTTTACTCTGGTTTCTCAGTCTGTTTCCTAGTGCCGGTTTGAAGTTCCTGCAGTTTTCACTGTAAAACCGAGTTGGAGCTAGTACCTCCCCATATATATGTATGGAGTGGAGTTTGCAACTGAAAAGAAACTTTGTGTTCCCAACAAGCTAGGTGAAGGACGGCTTTCACACACACTTATCTCTCAGAACTGAGCATGTGGAGAGACGTTCGTTCATCTAGCACAAAGGGAACGGGTTGCAGGAGAAACTTTTACTCTGGTTTCTCAGTCTGTTTCCTAGTGCCGGTTTGAAGTTCCTGCAGTTTTCACTGTAAAACCGAGTTGGAGCTAGTACCTCCCCATATATATGTATGGAGTGGAGTTTGCAACTGAAAAGAAACTTTGTGTTCCCAACAAGCTAGGTGAAGGACGGCTTTCACACACACTTATCTCTCAGAACTGAGCATGTGGAGAGACGTTCGTTCATCTAGCACAAAGGGAACGGGTTGCAGGAGAAACTTTTACTCTGGTTTCTCAGTCTGTTTCCTAGTGCCGGTTTGAAGTTCCTGCAGTTTTCACTGTAAAACCGAGTTGGAGCTAGTACCTCCCCATATATATGTATGGAGTGGAGTTTGCAACTGAAAAGAAACTTTGTGTTCCCAACAAGCTAGGTGAAGGACGGCTTTCACACACACTTATCTCTCAGAACTGAGCATGTGGAGAGACGTTCGTTCATCTAGCACAAAGGGAACGGGTTGCAGGAGAAACTTTTACTCTGGTTTCTCAGTCTGTTTCCTAGTGCCGGTTTGAAGTTCCTGCAGTTTTCACTGTAAAACCGAGTTGGAGCTAGTACCTCCCCATATATATGTATGGAGTGGAGTTTGCAACTGAAAAGAAACTTTGTGTTCCCAACAAGCTAGGTGAAGGACGGCTTTCACACACACTTATCTCTCAGAACTGAGCATGTGGAGAGACGTTCGTTCATCTAGCACAAAGGGAACGGGTTGCAGGAGAAACTTTTACTCTGGTTTCTCAGTCTGTTTCCTAGTGCCGGTTTGAAGTTCCTGCAGTTTTCACTGTAAAACCGAGTTGGAGCTAGTACCTCCCCATATATATGTATGGAGTGGAGTTTGCAACTGAAAAGAAACTTTGTGTTCCCAACAAGCTAGGTGAAGGACGGCTTTCACACACACTTATCTCTCAGAACTGAGCATGTGGAGAGACGTTCGTTCATCTAGCACAAAGGGAACGGGTTGCAGGAGAAACTTTTACTCTGGTTTCTCAGTCTGTTTCCTAGTGCCGGTTTGAAGTTCCTGCAGTTTTCACTGTAAAACCGAGTTGGAGCTAGTACCTCCCCATATATATGTATGGAGTGGAGTTTGCAACTGAAAAGAAACTTTGTGTTCCCAACAAGCTAGGTGAAGGACGGCTTTCACACACACTTATCTCTCAGAACTGAGCATGTGGAGAGACGTTCGTTCATCTAGCACAAAGGGAACGGGTTGCAGGAGAAACTTTTACTCTGGTTTCTCAGTCTGTTTCCTAGTGCCGGTTTGAAGTTCCTGCAGTTTTCACTGTAAAACCGAGTTGGAGCTAGTACCTCCCCATATATATGTATGGAGTGGAGTTTGCAACTGAAAAGAAACTTTGTGTTCCCAACAAGCTAGGTGAAGGACGGCTTTCACACACACTTATCTCTCAGAACTGAGCATGTGGAGAGACGTTCGTTCATCTAGCACAAAGGGAACGGGTTGCAGGAGAAACTTTTACTCTGGTTTCTCAGTCTGTTTCCTAGTGCCGGTTTGAAGTTCCTGCAGTTTTCACTGTAAAACCGAGTTGGAGCTAGTACCTCCCCATATATATGTATGGAGTGGAGTTTGCAACTGAAAAGAAACTTTGTGTTCCCAACAAGCTAGGTGAAGGACGGCTTTCACACACACTTATCTCTCAGAACTGAGCATGTGGAGAGACGTTCGTTCATCTAGCACAAAGGGAACGGGTTGCAGGAGAAACTTTTACTCTGGTTTCTCAGTCTGTTTCCTAGTGCCGGTTTGAAGTTCCTGCAGTTTTCACTGTAAAACCGAGTTGGAGCTAGTACCTCCCCATATATATGTATGGAGTGGAGTTTGCAACTGAAAAGAAACTTTGTGTTCCCAACAAGCTAGGTGAAGGACGGCTTTCACACACACTTATCTCTCAGAACTGAGCATGTGGAGAGACGTTCGTTCATCTAGCACAAAGGGAACGGGTTGCAGGAGAAACTTTTACTCTGGTTTCTCAGTCTGTTTCCTAGTGCCGGTTTGAAGTTCCTGCAGTTTTCACTGTAAAACCGAGTTGGAGCTAGTACCTCCCCATATATATGTATGGAGTGGAGTTTGCAACTGAAAAGAAACTTTGTGTTCCCAACAAGCTAGGTGAAGGACGGCTTTCACACACACTTATCTCTCAGAACTGAGCATGTGGAGAGACGTTCGTTCATCTAGCACAAAGGGAACGGGTTGCAGGAGAAACTTTTACTCTGGTTTCTCAGTCTGTTTCCTAGTGCCGGTTTGAAGTTCCTGCAGTTTTCACTGTAAAACCGAGTTGGAGCTAGTACCTCCCCATATATATGTATGGAGTGGAGTTTGCAACTGAAAAGAAACTTTGTGTTCCCAACAAGCTAGGTGAAGGACGGCTTTCACACACACTTATCTCTCAGAACTGAGCATGTGGAGAGACGTTCGTTCATCTAGCACAAAGGGAACGGGTTGCAGGAGAAACTTTTACTCTGGTTTCTCAGTCTGTTTCCTAGTGCCGGTTTGAAGTTCCTGCAGTTTTCACTGTAAAACCGAGTTGGAGCTAGTACCTCCCCATATATATGTATGGAGTGGAGTTTGCAACTGAAAAGAAACTTTGTGTTCCCAACAAGCTAGGTGAAGGACGGCTTTCACACACACTTATCTCTCAGAACTGAGCATGTGGAGAGACGTTCGTTCATCTAGCACAAAGGGAACGGGTTGCAGGAGAAACTTTTACTCTGGTTTCTCAGTCTGTTTCCTAGTGCCGGTTTGAAGTTCCTGCAGTTTTCACTGTAAAACCGAGTTGGAGCTAGTACCTCCCCATATATATGTATGGAGTGGAGTTTGCAACTGAAAAGAAACTTTGTGTTCCCAACAAGCTAGGTGAAGGACGGCTTTCACACACACTTATCTCTCAGAACTGAGCATGTGGAGAGACGTTCGTTCATCTAGCACAAAGGGAACGGGTTGCAGGAGAAACTTTTACTCTGGTTTCTCAGTCTGTTTCCTAGTGCCGGTTTGAAGTTCCTGCAGTTTTCACTGTAAAACCGAGTTGGAGCTAGTACCTCCCCATATATATGTATGGAGTGGAGTTTGCAACTGAAAAGAAACTTTGTGTTCCCAACAAGCTAGGTGAAGGACGGCTTTCACACACACTTATCTCTCAGAACTGAGCATGTGGAGAGACGTTCGTTCATCTAGCACAAAGGGAACGGGTTGCAGGAGAAACTTTTACTCTGGTTTCTCAGTCTGTTTCCTAGTGCCGGTTTGAAGTTCCTGCAGTTTTCACTGTAAAACCGAGTTGGAGCTAGTACCTCCCCATATATATGTATGGAGTGGAGTTTGCAACTGAAAAGAAACTTTGTGTTCCCAACAAGCTAGGTGAAGGACGGCTTTCACACACACTTATCTCTCAGAACTGAGCATGTGGAGAGACGTTCGTTCATCTAGCACAAAGGGAACGGGTTGCAGGAGAAACTTTTACTCTGGTTTCTCAGTCTGTTTCCTAGTGCCGGTTTGAAGTTCCTGCAGTTTTCACTGTAAAACCGAGTTGGAGCTAGTACCTCCCCATATATATGTATGGAGTGGAGTTTGCAACTGAAAAGAAACTTTGTGTTCCCAACAAGCTAGGTGAAGGACGGCTTTCACACACACTTATCTCTCAGAACTGAGCATGTGGAGAGACGTTCGTTCATCTAGCACAAAGGGAACGGGTTGCAGGAGAAACTTTTACTCTGGTTTCTCAGTCTGTTTCCTAGTGCCGGTTTGAAGTTCCTGCAGTTTTCACTGTAAAACCGAGTTGGAGCTAGTACCTCCCCATATATATGTATGGAGTGGAGTTTGCAACTGAAAAGAAACTTTGTGTTCCCAACAAGCTAGGTGAAGGACGGCTTTCACACACACTTATCTCTCAGAACTGAGCATGTGGAGAGACGTTCGTTCATCTAGCACAAAGGGAACGGGTTGCAGGAGAAACTTTTACTCTGGTTTCTCAGTCTGTTTCCTAGTGCCGGTTTGAAGTTCCTGCAGTTTTCACTGTAAAACCGAGTTGGAGCTAGTACCTCCCCATATATATGTATGGAGTGGAGTTTGCAACTGAAAAGAAACTTTGTGTTCCCAACAAGCTAGGTGAAGGACGGCTTTCACACACACTTATCTCTCAGAACTGAGCATGTGGAGAGACGTTCGTTCATCTAGCACAAAGGGAACGGGTTGCAGGAGAAACTTTTACTCTGGTTTCTCAGTCTGTTTCCTAGTGCCGGTTTGAAGTTCCTGCAGTTTTCACTGTAAAACCGAGTTGGAGCTAGTACCTCCCCATATATATGTATGGAGTGGAGTTTGCAACTGAAAAGAAACTTTGTGTTCCCAACAAGCTAGGTGAAGGACGGCTTTCACACACACTTATCTCTCAGAACTGAGCATGTGGAGAGACGTTCGTTCATCTAGCACAAAGGGAACGGGTTGCAGGAGAAACTTTTACTCTGGTTTCTCAGTCTGTTTCCTAGTGCCGGTTTGAAGTTCCTGCAGTTTTCACTGTAAAACCGAGTTGGAGCTAGTACCTCCCCATATATATGTATGGAGTGGAGTTTGCAACTGAAAAGAAACTTTGTGTTCCCAACAAGCTAGGTGAAGGACGGCTTTCACACACACTTATCTCTCAGAACTGAGCATGTGGAGAGACGTTCGTTCATCTAGCACAAAGGGAACGGGTTGCAGGAGAAACTTTTACTCTGGTTTCTCAGTCTGTTTCCTAGTGCCGGTTTGAAGTTCCTGCAGTTTTCACTGTAAAACCGAGTTGGAGCTAGTACCTCCCCATATATATGTATGGAGTGGAGTTTGCAACTGAAAAGAAACTTTGTGTTCCCAACAAGCTAGGTGAAGGACGGCTTTCACACACACTTATCTCTCAGAACTGAGCATGTGGAGAGACGTTCGTTCATCTAGCACAAAGGGAACGGGTTGCAGGAGAAACTTTTACTCTGGTTTCTCAGTCTGTTTCCTAGTGCCGGTTTGAAGTTCCTGCAGTTTTCACTGTAAAACCGAGTTGGAGCTAGTACCTCCCCATATATATGTATGGAGTGGAGTTTGCAACTGAAAAGAAACTTTGTGTTCCCAACAAGCTAGGTGAAGGACGGCTTTCACACACACTTATCTCTCAGAACTGAGCATGTGGAGAGACGTTCGTTCATCTAGCACAAAGGGAACGGGTTGCAGGAGAAACTTTTACTCTGGTTTCTCAGTCTGTTTCCTAGTGCCGGTTTGAAGTTCCTGCAGTTTTCACTGTAAAACCGAGTTGGAGCTAGTACCTCCCCATATATATGTATGGAGTGGAGTTTGCAACTGAAAAGAAACTTTGTGTTCCCAACAAGCTAGGTGAAGGACGGCTTTCACACACACTTATCTCTCAGAACTGAGCATGTGGAGAGACGTTCGTTCATCTAGCACAAAGGGAACGGGTTGCAGGAGAAACTTTTACTCTGGTTTCTCAGTCTGTTTCCTAGTGCCGGTTTGAAGTTCCTGCAGTTTTCACTGTAAAACCGAGTTGGAGCTAGTACCTCCCCATATATATGTATGGAGTGGAGTTTGCAACTGAAAAGAAACTTTGTGTTCCCAACAAGCTAGGTGAAGGACGGCTTTCACACACACTTATCTCTCAGAACTGAGCATGTGGAGAGACGTTCGTTCATCTAGCACAAAGGGAACGGGTTGCAGGAGAAACTTTTACTCTGGTTTCTCAGTCTGTTTCCTAGTGCCGGTTTGAAGTTCCTGCAGTTTTCACTGTAAAACCGAGTTGGAGCTAGTACCTCCCCATATATATGTATGGAGTGGAGTTTGCAACTGAAAAGAAACTTTGTGTTCCCAACAAGCTAGGTGAAGGACGGCTTTCACACACACTTATCTCTCAGAACTGAGCATGTGGAGAGACGTTCGTTCATCTAGCACAAAGGGAACGGGTTGCAGGAGAAACTTTTACTCTGGTTTCTCAGTCTGTTTCCTAGTGCCGGTTTGAAGTTCCTGCAGTTTTCACTGTAAAACCGAGTTGGAGCTAGTACCTCCCCATATATATGTATGGAGTGGAGTTTGCAACTGAAAAGAAACTTTGTGTTCCCAACAAGCTAGGTGAAGGACGGCTTTCACACACACTTATCTCTCAGAACTGAGCATGTGGAGAGACGTTCGTTCATCTAGCACAAAGGGAACGGGTTGCAGGAGAAACTTTTACTCTGGTTTCTCAGTCTGTTTCCTAGTGCCGGTTTGAAGTTCCTGCAGTTTTCACTGTAAAACCGAGTTGGAGCTAGTACCTCCCCATATATATGTATGGAGTGGAGTTTGCAACTGAAAAGAAACTTTGTGTTCCCAACAAGCTAGGTGAAGGACGGCTTTCACACACACTTATCTCTCAGAACTGAGCATGTGGAGAGACGTTCGTTCATCTAGCACAAAGGGAACGGGTTGCAGGAGAAACTTTTACTCTGGTTTCTCAGTCTGTTTCCTAGTGCCGGTTTGAAGTTCCTGCAGTTTTCACTGTAAAACCGAGTTGGAGCTAGTACCTCCCCATATATATGTATGGAGTGGAGTTTGCAACTGAAAAGAAACTTTGTGTTCCCAACAAGCTAGGTGAAGGACGGCTTTCACACACACTTATCTCTCAGAACTGAGCATGTGGAGAGACGTTCGTTCATCTAGCACAAAGGGAACGGGTTGCAGGAGAAACTTTTACTCTGGTTTCTCAGTCTGTTTCCTAGTGCCGGTTTGAAGTTCCTGCAGTTTTCACTGTAAAACCGAGTTGGAGCTAGTACCTCCCCATATATATGTATGGAGTGGAGTTTGCAACTGAAAAGAAACTTTGTGTTCCCAACAAGCTAGGTGAAGGACGGCTTTCACACACACTTATCTCTCAGAACTGAGCATGTGGAGAGACGTTCGTTCATCTAGCACAAAGGGAACGGGTTGCAGGAGAAACTTTTACTCTGGTTTCTCAGTCTGTTTCCTAGTGCCGGTTTGAAGTTCCTGCAGTTTTCACTGTAAAACCGAGTTGGAGCTAGTACCTCCCCATATATATGTATGGAGTGGAGTTTGCAACTGAAAAGAAACTTTGTGTTCCCAACAAGCTAGGTGAAGGACGGCTTTCACACACACTTATCTCTCAGAACTGAGCATGTGGAGAGACGTTCGTTCATCTAGCACAAAGGGAACGGGTTGCAGGAGAAACTTTTACTCTGGTTTCTCAGTCTGTTTCCTAGTGCCGGTTTGAAGTTCCTGCAGTTTTCACTGTAAAACCGAGTTGGAGCTAGTACCTCCCCATATATATGTATGGAGTGGAGTTTGCAACTGAAAAGAAACTTTGTGTTCCCAACAAGCTAGGTGAAGGACGGCTTTCACACACACTTATCTCTCAGAACTGAGCATGTGGAGAGACGTTCGTTCATCTAGCACAAAGGGAACGGGTTGCAGGAGAAACTTTTACTCTGGTTTCTCAGTCTGTTTCCTAGTGCCGGTTTGAAGTTCCTGCAGTTTTCACTGTAAAACCGAGTTGGAGCTAGTACCTCCCCATATATATGTATGGAGTGGAGTTTGCAACTGAAAAGAAACTTTGTGTTCCCAACAAGCTAGGTGAAGGACGGCTTTCACACACACTTATCTCTCAGAACTGAGCATGTGGAGAGACGTTCGTTCATCTAGCACAAAGGGAACGGGTTGCAGGAGAAACTTTTACTCTGGTTTCTCAGTCTGTTTCCTAGTGCCGGTTTGAAGTTCCTGCAGTTTTCACTGTAAAACCGAGTTGGAGCTAGTACCTCCCCATATATATGTATGGAGTGGAGTTTGCAACTGAAAAGAAACTTTGTGTTCCCAACAAGCTAGGTGAAGGACGGCTTTCACACACACTTATCTCTCAGAACTGAGCATGTGGAGAGACGTTCGTTCATCTAGCACAAAGGGAACGGGTTGCAGGAGAAACTTTTACTCTGGTTTCTCAGTCTGTTTCCTAGTGCCGGTTTGAAGTTCCTGCAGTTTTCACTGTAAAACCGAGTTGGAGCTAGTACCTCCCCATATATATGTATGGAGTGGAGTTTGCAACTGAAAAGAAACTTTGTGTTCCCAACAAGCTAGGTGAAGGACGGCTTTCACACACACTTATCTCTCAGAACTGAGCATGTGGAGAGACGTTCGTTCATCTAGCACAAAGGGAACGGGTTGCAGGAGAAACTTTTACTCTGGTTTCTCAGTCTGTTTCCTAGTGCCGGTTTGAAGTTCCTGCAGTTTTCACTGTAAAACCGAGTTGGAGCTAGTACCTCCCCATATATATGTATGGAGTGGAGTTTGCAACTGAAAAGAAACTTTGTGTTCCCAACAAGCTAGGTGAAGGACGGCTTTCACACACACTTATCTCTCAGAACTGAGCATGTGGAGAGACGTTCGTTCATCTAGCACAAAGGAACGGGTTGCAGGAGAAACTTTTACTCTGGTTTCTCAGTCTGTTTCCTAGTGCCGGTTTGAAGTTCCTGCAGTTTTCACTGTAAAACCGAGTTGGAGCTAGTACCTCCCCATATATATGTATGGAGTGGAGTTTGCAACTGAAAAGAAACTTTGTGTTCCCAACAAGCTAGGTGAAGGACGGCTTTCACACACACTTATCTCTCAGAACTGAGCATGTGGAGAGACGTTCGTTCATCTAGCACAAAGGGAACGGGTTGCAGGAGAAACTTTTACTCTGGTTTCTCAGTCTGTTTCCTAGTGCCGGTTTGAAGTTCCTGCAGTTTTCACTGTAAAACCGAGTTGGAGCTAGTACCTCCCCATATATATGTATGGAGTGGAGTTTGCAACTGAAAGAAACTTTGTGTTCCCAACAAGCTAGGTGAAGGACGGCTTTCACACACACTTATCTCTCAGAACTGAGCATGTGGAGAGACGTTCGTTCATCTAGCACAAAGGGAACGGGTTGCAGGAGAAACTTTTACTCTGGTTTCTCAGTCTGTTTCCTAGTGCCGGTTTGAAGTTCCTGCAGTTTTCACTGTAAAACCGAGTTGGAGCTAGTACCTCCCCATATATATGTATGGAGTGGAGTTTGCAACTGAAAAGAAACTTTGTGTTCCCAACAAGCTAGGTGAAGGACGGCTTTCACACACACTTATCTCTCAGAACTGAGCATGTGGAGAGACGTTCGTTCATCTAGCACAAAGGGAACGGTTGCAGGAGAAACTTTTACTCTGGTTTCTCAGTCTGTTTCCTAGTGCCGGTTTGAAGTTCCTGCAGTTTTCACTGTAAACCGAGTTGGAGCTAGTACCTCCCCATATATATGTATGGAGTGGAGTTTGCAACTGAAAGAAACTTTGTGTTCCCAACAAGCTAGGTGAAGGACGGCTTTCACACACACTTATCTCTCAGAACTGAGCATGTGGAGAGACGTTCGTTCATCTAGCACAAAGGGAACGGGTTGCAGGAGAAACTTTTACTCTGGTTTCTCAGTCTGTTTCCTAGTGCCGGTTTGAAGTTCCTGCAGTTTTCACTGTAAAACCGAGTTGGAGCTAGTACCTCCCCATATATATGTATGGAGTGGAGTTTGCAACTGAAAAGAAACTTTGTGTTCCCAACAAGCTAGGTGAAGGACGGCTTTCACACACACTTATCTCTCAGAACTGAGCATGTGGAGAGACGTTCGTTCATCTAGCACAAAGGGAACGGGTTGCAGGAGAAACTTTTACTCTGGTTTCTCAGTCTGTTTCCTAGTGCCGGTTTGAAGTTCCTGCAGTTTTCACTGTAAAACCGAGTTGGAGCTAGTACCTCCCCATATATATGTATGGAGTGGAGTTTGCAACTGAAAGAAACTTTGTGTTCCCAACAAGCTAGGTGAAGGACGGCTTTCACACACACTTATCTCTCAGAACTGAGCATGTGGAGAGACGTTCGTTCATCTAGCACAAAGGGAACGGGTTGCAGGAGAAACTTTTACTCTGGTTTCTCAGTCTGTTTCCTAGTGCCGGTTTGAAGTTCCTGCAGTTTTCACTGTAAAACCGAGTTGGAGCTAGTACCTCCCCATATATATGTATGGAGTGGAGTTTGCAACTGAAAGAAACTTTGTGTTCCCAACAAGCTAGTTGAAGGACGGCTTTCACACACACTTATCTCTCAGAATGAGCATGTGGGAGACGTTTGTTCATCTAGCTCAAAAGGAACGGGTTGCAGGAATAACTTTTACTCTGGTTCTCAGTCTGTTTCCAAGTGCCGGTTTGAAGTTACTGCCGTTCACTGTAAACCGAGTTGGGAGCTAGTACCCCACATATATATGTATGGAGTGGAGTTGCAACTGAAAAGAAACTTTGTGTGCCCAACAACCTTGTTGAAGGACGGCTTTCACACACACTTATCTCTCAGAACTGAGCATGTGGAGAGACATTCGTTCATCTAGCACAAAGGGAAAGGGTTGCAGGAGAAACTTTTACTCTGGTTTCTCAGTCTGTTCCTAGTGCTGGTTTTGAATTCCTGCGTTTTCACTTAAACCGAGTGTAGCTTGTACCTCC